>NC_041381.1:41911200-41931155 GCF_002162155.2 Triticum dicoccoides | reverse complement strand
TGGGCCGGTTGGCCCAGTTGGCCAGAGGGTTTTTCCCCCTGTAGTTATTAGGTTTATTTTCCTTTTCTTATTTTCCTTTTCTGTTTTAATTCATTTTAAAATATTCAGACACTTTATAAAAATGTGTGCACCCCACCATAATTAACCTTGTAATATTTGACAACCCCCAAACATTTTAGTTTGATTTTTTTGAAAACTTTTATTGCCATCATAATTTTGAATAGAATTTCGAAACCGTTTTGATTTAACCCGAGATTAACTACAGTGACAGAGGTGACGTGGCACCATCAACGTGAGTTTACTGTAGCATGATTATCCGGGCGTTACAAATCTCCTCCACTACAAGAAATCTCATCCCGAGATTTAAGAGGGGAGTAAGGGGGGGAAGGTCTGGTAACGAATATATCGGGTCTTCTCATCCTGGCTTGCTCTTCTCGAAGAGGTCAACCCAATATATTGATGCCTTCATACTTCTGCTTCAGGTCAAAATGATGAAGTCGTCATCCTTTCTTCGGGATCTTCAATGTACTTACGAATAGGTAAGGGGCAGCTCGGCTACGACAGAATGCTTATGAGGGAAACAATATGGGGTTAACCCATGAATGAGCATAAGAGTACCTCTCGAATTGAACCAATAAAATATGTCGAGAGTAAGGTACGAAGGCTCAATAAGAGGTTCCAAGCGTATAGATAGTTGCTCGAAGTCCGAACCGGAGTGAGAAAGGGGTTCAGAGCAACGAGAGTAAGTATTGCGTCTGATACCAGAATAGAGCATTAGGAAGGTGACCCGTGAATTACATACGAAGTCAAGCGTGGGGAATAACTTTGGAAACCGGGGGTGTACAGGAGAGTCAGGTTTTGATCCTGTGGAACTGTGGGTTATGGGCCCACCATGTGGTTTAAAAGCAAGAAGGGTGATGACGTCTTGCACGATCATGTAAGTAAGGCATGTCAGAGGATAGCCCGTCAGTTATGTCGGCAACAACATCGGTACCAACGGCGAGGGACGAAGAGAACCAATTCCTGCTCGTTTAATGAGGCGGACCAATAGGCAAAGTTCTCGTCCATCGATGACTACCGGAATGTCATCAACAATAGTAACAGGGTTACACCAGGCAAGATGGTACACCGAGGTGTTTACATAAGCAGGGATATTACTGCTTATATTATATAGATCACAAGAAGGTTTAAACAAACCAATGGAAAGGAAAAGTGATTATTATGTTTAAACAGAACAATGGAAAGGAAAATGTGTTTAAACACATCTTTTAGGGGTAAATCCTTCCCAAGGACAAGCAGAGCAAGATATCCATGACAGGATATAAAGTAGAAAACCATTTAGGTAAGGGGGAAGGAATCTCATGATATTACCCATACAACGATTTTAGGATAAGTGATAAATAAAATTTAGCATCGTGCTTCAAATGTTCCTGTTGAAAATCGGAGTACCATTGACATGCTTCGAGATAGCATTGACATGGTCTTCAGGTGAAGACCAGACTTTGGAAACACGAAGGATCCATCAGGAATAACTTGTAGAATAAGTCTTACAATTTCCTCATGGATGAATGGATAACCTTGCTGAAAAGGAATCTATAGTGATAGGTCCTCCAGCCGAGGGGGGGGTGCTAGGCATGACATCATGTTACCGGATCATCAAAGGATCAACATCATAACTCTTGGAAAATGTCCCAACCATCATATCTGACCGAGATTCAGATCCGATTGGTGTCAGGATACCCCAGACTCAGGATGTCCGAGAAGAAAAGCTGCGGCACATATCGACGAAATGACATTGTAAGATTCTCGGTAAATGAACTATGGGAGCGGGTTCCTGAAACAATAGTTCATCATTAAACCAAGGAGAGGACAAGGAGGTGTCTGGTGAACTCAACGGCAATTCACCGAGACCCCCCAAAAGATGGATTTCCACCATTAGGTGAACAAGGAGATAACATTTGTCATATCAAATGATATAAGGAAGTATGCTCGAGGAAAACATACACAATTAAACATTGGTTGAAAGGTGCGCCCGAAATGTGGGTTGGGTTGCACGATCAATGTCAGAATGGTGATTCAATAGGCAATAGCCTAAGAATGAACTTTCGACCATTAACTTCAAAAAAAATAGGGTTGCTAGAAGGAAAGAATCCAAACAACACCGTTCACTTGTTGGAATTAACACGGGGACCAAGATAGAATGGTGATGGTGAGAAGTATTTATATGTCAAGAATTCTCAAGAGGTGGAACAAATCTCAGAACATTCTTGACATAAAGGATGGTAATACTCCAAGGTAAAGAAGAACAATTGCTGGATAGCAAGGAACTCAAGGTATAACACCAAACATGAACAAGCTTGTGTTGGTGGGAGGGCAATAAAGTGGTCGACGATAATACAATTCATCGAGGGCAAGGATGGTATGTCTCATCATGAATTCAATTGATATCCTGGATGAGCTCAGAATGTTGATGATCACGACACCTTTGTCGCGAGAGTTCATGAAGATGTAATCGATCGGTAACGACATCAAGTCAAGTAATGATGAAGTGAAAGGTTATTGGAACCAAGGGTACGACACAAACTCGAAACCAAGCTTGTTGTTCAAGGCGAAATGATATGACGATGAGGATCGACGTAAGGTTAGTTCATCGTCGAAAATTGGTTCTCCGAGAATAAGGACCAGGTAGCACAGTTAGAATCGTCACGACAATGATATAGCCAAACAGGCTAGGAATGGCGTGATCGGGTACAAACTCGTACTTATAGAAGCTTACTGAAGAGTTGTTGAACCAAAGAGCGGACTCGGTTCAGTTATCGGTGTCTTTGAGTGTTCAATAACTCAGAGCCCGCGAAAAATTGAAATCGGTGGGAAGGTAGCACTTGATGAAGAACTCATAAAAAGTTATGCAGTTCCATGATAATCTCGAGATACCAGGGGGGTAATACTTGACACAAGATCAAAGTAAAGGTTGGACTGGTGTATTGATCCATAGAAGACAATTGTTTTAACTTGTCCGAGAAATGAGATCAAAGAAGAACAATCATGGTCAGAACCACGGTTGCAAGGGATCAATTCACAGATACCATAGGTTAGTTATCAAGGAAATAGTTATTGTTACAAGAAGCTTTCATGATAGGATATATATCGCGTCCATGGGCATGAACACAAGTTCAAGGTCGACTCCCACTTCTCCAATGCATACCCTTTCATTCACTTCTCGCTTTCGATGAAGTTATAGCGTTGAAATTTTATCTGGAAAAATACCAGAAGAGTACGACTCGTGAAAACTTTCGAGTTCACACATATTAAGGAAGGCATAGGTTCAACCCATCGGGGCATCTTAGAATCCTATACCAGAATCTTTTAGAAGTAATTAACTCAAGCTCGAAGGCAGAGCATGGTTGAGAAAGCAGACGATACAATTTAACAAAGGCATTATGTATCCGAGAAAAGGCTCACAAGTTTATTGAATATTAAGGGCGTTGTCAGATAAAATCCAACAAAGGATCTGGTGGTCCACAAGGGATCTGACGTGAGCATCGGTACTCAACTAGAGGAAGCAGATTATAGAAACAACTGACTAACTCAATTGTCAAATGCAAAGGAATTATGATTTCCAAACCAAGGGATCAGAAGCAATGCTCTGATTAGGGGTGGATAAGTTGAATAGCCGTAGGGTACAATCAAAGACAATTGGATTGGTCGAGAACCAATTCCAGTAAAAAGAATGGCAGCTCAGCCGGAAAAGTAATTTATAAGGATCAATGATGATTGTGTGTATTCGCAAACATATTGAGTCAACAGACTCAAAATGATATTGACAAGGAATGTCAATAAGATTTCTATACTTATGGGATTAATCATAATGAAAGCAAACAAGAAATTCCAGAGCAATAGGTTGCTGAGGATTTTCGGAATATCGGGTGGTATTTCGAAGACTTTTGTGTAACACATGAACAACTGGGGGATGGGCGGATACTCGATAAATGCGAGAATTAACCGTAGGGGTATTCAAGTGACAAGAACAGCAAGGCAGTAAGCTCAAGGGATTAGCGAAACCACGACGAGTTTTTCAGGGTATCTTGTAATAACAAGACCACTTGGGATGGATGTAAGAATAACAAATGCAAGTAGTTATCCATAAGGGTTTGCGGTGGAAGGTGAATTGCAAACGCGATGAACACAAGTTCTCGGGTTAACAGCGGAGAGTATCTTCGGGGTCTTCTGGTGCAGCAGACGATCATCAGTAATAAGGGGCTCTCCGGGTGAAAATGTTAACGAGATCCTAATGTTAGATTTAGTAAAATTCATTTAACCCGAATAGAAGAGATGTCAGAGTCCCAGAGTATAGGTCAAGGAATAAAAGATCCTAATACCACCCAATGGCGATGTGTGCCCGTAAGACACACAGCCATGTTAGTAAAAGTTTTGTAAAGTCTAGACTCAACTTCGGCCAAGGAGTGTGGAAGGGGGATTCCTACAGGCAGTCGGCTCTGATACCAACTTGTGACGCCCCCGATTCAATCGTACACTAATCATGCACGCAAATGTGTACGATCAAGATCAGGGACTCACGGGAAGATATCACAACACAACTCTACAAATAAAATAAGTCATACAAGCATCATAATACAAGCCAGGGGCCTCGAGGGCTCGAATACAAGTGCTCGATCATAGACGAGTCAGCGGAAGCAACAATATCTGAGTACAGCATAAGTTAAACAAGTTTGCCTTAAGAAGGCTAGCACAAACTGGGATACAGATCGAAAGAGGCGCAGGCCTCCTGCCTGGGATCCTCCTAAACTACTCCTGGTCGTCGTCAGCGGGCTGCACATAGTAGTAGGCACCTCCAGTGTAGTAGTCGGCATCGACGGTGGCGTCTGGCTCCTGGACTCCAGCATCTGGTTGCGACAACCAGGTAGAAGGGAAAGCGGAAAAAGAGGGAGAAAAGCAACCCTGAGTACTCATCCAAAGTACTCGCAAGCAAGGAGCTACACTACATATGTATGGGTATATGTGTAAAGGGCCATATCGGTGGACTGAACTGCAGAATGCCAGAATAAGAGGGGGATAGCTAATCCTGTCGAAGACTACGCTTCTGGCAGCCTCCGTCTTGCAGCATATAGAAGAGAGTAGATTGAAGTCCTCCAAGTAGCATCTCCAAGTAGCAACTCCAAGTAGCAACTCCAAGAAGCATCGCATAGCATAATCCTACCCGGCGATCCTCTCCTCGTCGCCCTGTAGAAAAGCGATCACCTGGTTGTCTGTGGAACTTGGAAGGGTGTGTTTTATTAAGTAAGGTCAAGGTACAACTCCAAGTCGTCCTGTTACCGAAGATCACGGCTATTCGAATAGATTAACTTCCCTGCAGGGGTGCACCACATTCCCCAACACGCTTGATCCCATTTGGCCGGACACACTTTCCTGGGTCATGCCCGGCCGCGGAAGATCAACACGTCGCAGCCCCACCTAGACAAAACAGAGAGGCCAGCACGCCGGTCTAAACCTAAGCGCACAGGGGTCTGGGCCCACCGCCCATAGCACACCTGCACGTTGCGTGGGCGGCCGGAAGCAGAACTAGCCCCCTTAATACAAGAGCAGGCTTACGTTCCAATCCGGCGCGCGCCGCTCCGTCGCTGACGTCTGAAGTGCTTCGGCTGATACCACGACGTCGGGATACCCATAACTACTCCCGCGTAGATGGTTAGTGCGTATATGCTCGTAGCCAACTCAGATCAAATACCAAGATCTCGTTAAGCGTGTTAAGTATCCGCGAACGCCGAACAGGGCCAGGCCCACCTGTCTCCTAGGTGGTCTCAACCTGCCCTGTCGCTCCGCCACAAAGTAACAGTCGGGGGCCATCGGGAACCCAGGCCCACCTCTACCGGGATGGAGCCACCTGCCCCTTCAGCCCCCATGTCCGAACAGTATCACAGGTAATGTAACTGTGTAAAGTATATAGTATATGCCCGTGATCACCTCCCGAAGTGATCACGGCCCAGTAGTATAGCATGGCAGACGGACAAGAGTGTAGGGTCACTAATGGAACACTAGCATCCTATACTAAGCATTTAGGATTGCGGGTAAGGTATCAATGACTGTAGCAACAATGACAGGCTATGCATCAGAATAGGATTAACGGAAAGCAGTAACATGCTACACTACTCTAATGAAAGCAGTATAGAGAAGAGTAGGCGATATCTGGTGATCAAAGGGGGGGCTTGCCTGGTTGCTCTGGCAAGAGAGAGGGGTCGTCAACTCCGTAGTCGAACTGGGGCGTCAGCATCGTCACGGGGTCTACCGAAGAGAAGAGGGGGGAGAAACAGTAAATACATAGCAAGCAAGTGCATAACAGGATAACAGGCAGAGCTAGACGTGTTCTAACGCGGTAGGAGGTGATACCGGTGAAGGGGGGAAGCATCCGGGAAGTATTCCCGGGGTTCCGTGTTTTCGGGCAGAGGAGCCGGAGGGGGGGAAAGTTGCGAGTGTCACATCCCTAGTTCTGGCCTGACCTACGCTAGCTTCCATGTGTGCATCATGTTTTAATTCAAATGAAATTTGAATTGAGGAATTTTCAAAGCCTCAGAAACCTTCTAAAAATGATCAACATTAAAATCTTCTCAAAGAAGTCCAAGAAAATGTTCCTTTTCAGCTTGAAAAATATTGGCATGAGGTAAAGTGCAAACCAATATTTTTGGAGTGACTGAAACATTTATTTTGGGCCTTTGAGTTAATTCAATAACTATTTGCATTGGATATATATATATATTATATATAATTAATATATGTCCAATAATTCTGGAACATTTTATGTGGTTTGGTATATTTTAGTTCTAGCCACATAACTATTTTCAGGATTTTATAAAATGGTTTAGTATTTTACTAAACCAAAACAAAACAGAACAAAATAGAAAACAATAAATAAAAGCAGAGAGAGAGAACTTACCTCAGCTTACCTGGCAGCCCACCCGCAGCCCAACACTGTGCAGCCCAGCAGCGGCCCAGCCCACCGCTACCCCCTCCCTGTCGCCTTCCTCCTCGCGCCAGTAGGCAGAGGAGGGACACGGCGCGCGCGCCCGAGCTCGCCACGCCACCACCCTGCTCGTCTGCATCGCCTGGCCACCGCGACGCCGCGCGTCATCTCCTCGGCGCCGCCCCGACCCCCTGGACCCCCTCGCTCTCTCCCTCTCCCTTGTTTCTCTCCTCTGCTTCCTCTCTCTCACTCGCCCGAGCGCAGCCGCAGCCGCGCCACCGTAACGCCGCGGCCACCGTCTCCCCCTCGACCCCTCGCTGTGCTTGCGAGCTCCGTCTCGACGTCCTCGACCTCCTCGACAAGCCACGACGCCACGGACGCGCTGCAACGCCGCCATCACCACCTTCTTCATCGCCATGGCCGGAGATCGCCGCCGCTCGATTCGCAGCAACGAGGACGCCCCCGAGCTCACCAACCCCTTCGTTCAATCCGCTGTGAGCTGCTGCGTCGATCCCCTCCCTCCCCTGGCACTTTTTCTCCTGCTAGCGCCGATATCCACCGGAGCCGAGAGCTCTTCGCCGCCGGTCATGTCGCCGCCGTAGCCACCGTTGCCTAGAGCTGCAACCGAGCACGCGGCCGTGCTCAGTGCAACCCCAGGAGGTCGTAACACCCCCCTTTGCCTCCTGCCGTGCTCCCTAACACCGACTCCGAGCTCGCCCGAGCTCCGGCCGCCGCCGAGGTCGACGCCGTGCTCAACTCCGGCCACCTCGCGGCCTCCCGTCCATTCCTTTGGATGCGGAGGAGCAAGAGCTTCTCCCTAGTGCCCTCAGTGCGCCAAACCACCGCTCGTAGCGCCAAACCCGCCACCACCCGAACTCCGGCCGCCGCCGTCGTCATGATTGCCGTCGCCTCCGGCCACCCTAGCTTCTCCTGTTGGCCCTGTTAGATGCGCGCGCGCCTGGGCATCCCGTAGAGCCCCTCCGCCGCTCTTTTGGTCATCGGAGGGCGAATCCTGACGCTCTCCGCCGTCCCTGGCCTCGCCGGCGACGAGCCTCGGGTCAACTCCGGCGAGTTTGACCCGGGTTTGACCCCCTCTCTCTCACTGACATGCGGGCCCCGCCCGGCTAATTAAGTTAGGTTAGTATTAACTAAGCTAGGTTAGTTTAGTTAGACACTGACACTCAGGACCCACCGGTCAGAGTTTGACCGGACTGTGCCACGTTGACCTGCTGACGTCATCATGACGTCAGGATGACGCAGTAATGTTTTCCGGATTTGTTTTTATTCAGGAAATTCCAGAAAATTGTAAAAACTTCTAAAAATCATAGAAATTCAACCGTAACTCCAAATTAAATAAATTATATATGAAAAATTATCAGAAAAATTCAAGGAATCCACCTGTACCATTTTCATGCATGTTAGAACAACTTATAGCTGCTGTTTAGCACAAATCAATTAAATGGCATTTGAATGATCACATATGGAGTTTAAATTTGAATCTTGTATTCAAACCAACTTCATTTAATCTATTGCTAGTTGCATTAGCTCAAAACACATTCATTTTGCCATGTCATGATCATGCATCATATTGTGCATTGCATTGATCGTGTTTCTTCTGTGTTTGCCGGTGTTGTTCTCCCTCGGTAGACGTTGTACCGACGATGCGATCGTTGACACTGATGAAGACTCAATGTTATCTTCAGAAGTGCCAGGCAAGCAAAACCCCCTTGTTCATTCCGATACAATCCCACTCTCTTGCTCCTGCTCTCTTTTACTGCATTAGGACAACAACGATTCATCTGTTACCTGCTGCGGTAGCTGAACCCCTTTATCCTTTGCATGACCTGTCATTGCCACAGTAAATAGATGAAACCCACTAGCATGAGTAGGAGTTGTTTGAGCCCTGTTGTGCCTACTCATTCATGCTTGTTTGTCATGCCTGCTACTGCTTAGAGTTGAATCAGGTCTGATTCATCGGGGATGAATCAGAGGTGTGTGAACATGTCCTACGGTGTGTGAGCTAAGCATGTGAACACGATTTGGTAAAGGTAGCGGTGAGAGGCCATGTAGGAGTACATGGTGGGTTGTCTCATTGCAGCCGTCCTGAGGAACTAAGTTCTGTGTTTGTGATCCATGATTCAGCTACTACCACGCATTGGGCCCGAAACCAATGGACCCTCTCGGCTTCTTAACCACCCTTGTCCTCTGTCCAGGAGTTGCAAGTAGTTTCTGGTGTTTGTAGTATGCTGGAGGCCGTGCGCAGCGCTGACCGTAGGGGTGGGCTGTGATGCGGTAGGCACGTGGCCGGGTAAACTGGGCGCCCGTTTGGTGTCACGGAACCCTGTTCACATCGTTTGGGGCTGTGAGCGAAACTCCGGCCAGATCTCCTCATGGATGGAACCTGAATAGGCGATAAACCTGGACTAGAGACTCGAGTGTTTAGGTAGGCCGTGGCCGACACCCACGTTGGGCTTCCTCTTGAAGGTTGCCGAGTACATGTCGTGTAAACGGCGGTAAGTGGTGAGAGCGTGTGTGAAGAAGTACACCCCTGCAGGGTTAATATGATCTATTCGAATAGCCGTGTCCGCGGAAAGGACTTCTGGGTTGCTTATATCAATTCATAGACAAGTGAAAGTGGATACCCTAAAATACGCAACATAAGCGTGAGTGCTATGGATGGCGTTCTCGTAGGGAGACGGGAGCGGATCCATAGTGGTGTATTGATATGGTGAATATGTGGACTCGTGTGCGCCACCTCAAAAGAGTTACTTGCAGTCGTAGTTCAGGATAGCCACCGAGTCAAAGCTGGCTTGCTGCAGTTAAACCCCACCACCCCTTTGTTGATAATGATGCATATGTAGATAGTTCTGATGTAAGTCTTGATGGGTACATTTGTACTCACGTTTGCCTATTTTATGTTTCTGCAGAGAGACTTCAGTCTCACTAGTAATTCCGCGTGGTCTTCGACGTTTAGCTTGTTACCTCAGCTACGATCTTGTGCCTCGGCAGGATTGGTAGATAGTCAGGCTTCTCAGCCTTTTTCATTTATAGATGTCTGTATTCAGACATGTTAAGCTTCCGCATGTGTTTTGATTTGTATGCTCTGAATGTTGGGTCGTGAGACCCCTGTTTGTAATATCTCGCTCCTCGGAGCCTATTGAATATTTACTTGTGTTGTAGAGTCATATTGTGATGCCATGTTGTATTTGCTCATATCGAGCATATTGTGTGTATGTTATTGAAATGCTTGGTATGTGTGGGATCTGGCTATCTAGTTGTTTATCCTTAGTAGCCTCTCTTACCGGGAAATGTCTCCTAGTGTTTCCACTGAGCCATGGTAGCTTGCTACTGCTCCGGAACACTTAGGCTGGCCGGCATGTGTCCTTCTTCGTTCCTGTGTCTGTCCCTTCGGGGAAATGTCACGCGATGAATACCGGAGTCCTGCTAGCCCAGTGCTACAGCCTGGATTCACTCGCTGATGACCGACACATTCGATGCTGGGTCATGGATGCCTGTCCCTGTAAGTCTGTGCCACTTTGGGTTTACGACTAGCCATGTCAGCCCGGGCTCCTTATCATATGGATGCTAGCGACACTGTCATATACGTGTGCCAAAAGGCGCAAACGGTCCCGGGCAAAGTTAAGGCGACACCCGTGGAATACCGTGCGTGAGGCCGCAAAGTGATATGAGGTGTTACATGCTAGATCGATGTGGCATTGAGTCGGGGTCCTGACAGCGTTGGTATCAGAGCCAGGTTGACTGCCTGTAGGTTACCAAGCCAAACTGGTCGAAGTTGAGTCTAGAAATTCTTTAGTTATATAAGGGAATTGATTGTGGGATGGAACGTAAGGATCTTTTTACTCCTTATACCTCATGCCCTTCTGATCTGAGTCATCTTATCTTTCCTACGGGGTTAGGAAACTAGGCTTTCTCTTCTTTCTATCAGGATCATGTATTACTAGCCGTAGACTTATAAGATTGTTCGATTTAAGCTTGAGTCCAGTTCCTACTACTTCTGTATGTTAACTGATGATCTCGAAACCTTGATATTGTGCTTCTGAGTGGTTATGCCACCATTTTTTGTGATTGTCTCAAATCTTTTTGAGCATTTACAGCCGTTATGCTGTCCGAGTCATCCCAGGTTTCTAAATAGTCTGAAGCATTTGCAAAATCCCTTCCTCCCATTCCGATGTTCCTTTGGGCCAGATTAACCACACTAATCGGTGAGTTGAGGTACTCTGTTGCCTCGACAAATATGTTGGAGATATTATTATGACCCTAGGTGTCTTAGGGGATCATCTAGTAATTTAGCCATGATTTGTGTTCCCAGTGTGATGATTTTGGCCATCATTCTCGAAAGCATCCCGTGATGCTACTTAGTAATAGGTATTCTGTTCCTGGGTTCTTGAACCCGAGATTCACCCTACCTACTTCATGTTGATAGTAATTGCTAGTGCCTTTAGGATATTAGTAACCCTTGCGATAGTCCTTCAAGTCCGTGGTATCTTCTTCTTCCAAATACCATGAACTACTTATGGCAGAAGTTCCTCGTTGAACTGAAATATCACAACAGGATTATTCTTGAGGAGTTATCCATTCATAAATCGTGACTCTGCCAGTTCTACCTTTCTGCATGGGTTATCCGGAAGAAATATGTTGAACTTGGTTCGACATACTAATCTATGCATCCACAACTCAGAAAATTATATGTTCCTTTGAGTTGTTCTCTTTAGTTGCATTCTGACCCTCGTCTATCAATTGATAGTCAAGAGTATGTGTGTGTTCGTTTATCGATGCCTATTACTCTTGTGGTCCGTCAAGCCATTCTATCGCGGAATGACTAGGAGAAACAAACTCCAGTACCTCTTCCATATCCAGGATTGGGTCAAAGAAATTGTGCTCCGCAGAACAAATTGCTAATCCAGCTTTTGCTCTGTTCTACCTTGGAGTATTACCATCTTTTATATCGGGATTGTTATAGGAATTGCACACCATCCTATGAACTCTTGGTACAGTAATACTTCTCACCATCATTACTCATTCCTCGGTTCCGTGTGGTTATAACCGGAATGTCGACAAGTGAATCGTGATGTGTGAAATCAATACTCCTAGCAACCTTGTTGCTTGGTAGTTAAATGGACAATAACCTCATTCTTAACGTGTTTGTTCTTGAATCATCATTCTAAGATTGATCGTGCTACCTTGTCCATCTTCCTGGTGCACATTTCGATTGATGAGTTAGGATTTTGTCAAGTCCTCGCTCATTTGATCATATCGTCTTGCCCTGAAAAGCAAGATTGTTCTCGATCTTAGTAACATATCGGTGGTTCGTGATTTTCCGAATATCTTCTCGAAAGTATCACCAGGTTGTCACCTGACTGTTATGTTGAGCTCGTGATCAAGTTGGTTTATCCTGTAAACCACCCTTTCTCCAAGAATCCATGTTGGATACCCCTGAGCTAGTTGGTTAAGCTATGCATCAACTTGGAGAGTTGGAAGATAGAAGCTTGTCCGATATAGCTCATTATAAGGGATGTCTTGTATGTGTGTTGAAGAAAGTTGATATTTTCATCGACTGACCCTCGTGATCAGTTAATGGACCTATCATCTTGTCCAACCTTCGATTTGGGTGTGGGCTATCCTCAAATCAAGTCAGAACCAACAATGTTCGTAATGTTGTCTTACTCGTGGTTTTTCCTCGAGCATACACCATTATATTCTTTGGTCTGACCAATGCTATCACCGTGTCCACTTAACTATGGAATTTCTTTTAAAAGGAAACCCAGATGAATTGTTGTTGTGCCCATTGACAACATCCTTATCTCCTCCATGATTTTGTTGAACATTAAGCTAGTGTTGGAAACTTTTGAAAGCATTTGTTCATGCTAGCTCATGAAGCATATGTTTGGATGAAGGTAGTGACTTCCTTTAATTCATGTGCATCTGATGCAAGTTGCCGCCGTGGATTCGAGAAAGTCAATGTTGCTTTCTTTGGAATCATTCCAAATCAGTCATGCACACGTGCGAAGAATGCTGTGGTTTGAAGACTTGCAACCTTCAATCTATATGTATCCCTAGCACACCAAGCCACTGATTGATTTGTTCAAGGAGAAGGAGTTCCTTCATAAGAGCTAATCCGGACTTATGTAAGGACTTCGATACCCTCGTTGATGGTTAACCCTCCTGAACTCGGTAGTGTTTTATTATAAGACTACTATGTGGTCATGCTTGTCTGGGACAGCGTGTTCACATGTGTGTAGCAGAACCAGCTCATGTTTTGGAGCTTGCTATCGTAGTTCATCTCCCGAGAATCCCGCAACGTCATCTCGTCGATTTGTGTTGCAAACTTTCATTTTTCTTCCTAGACTCGATGAGCCTGGAATATCCTGACACCAACCAGATCTGAATCTCAGGCAGATATGATGGTTGGAACATTTCCCCAAGAACTATAATATTGGTCTCTCGATAACCGGTAAGGTGGATGTCGTGGCCAACACACCCAGCCGGAAGACCTCCTATTGTAGTATCTTGATTTGAGGAAGTTGGCCACCTCCCCATAGGGATTTCGTAGGATTTACTCCCTAGTTGCCCTATGGATTTCTGTGTTCCGAAGTCCGACCTTTTTACTTGATGTTCTAGATATCAAACCATATATATGAATGGGTACACTAGCACATCAAGGAGAACATTAGAAGCGGAGTGCTAAATGTCTCTCGGTCGATCATCCAGATTCTATCTCCTTGGCCCCGTCAAGGGTGAAATCTGAGAAGGTGTTATCTTCCTTTGCATCTGCATCCTCCATCACCATTCATCATGGTAGCAAGTTGTGTTGCCAGGATCCTTGACACGGATGTTGGTAAAACCTTGATGATTATGGAAATGCTCAAGTTCTTGAGAGCACGCACAAGCGCTACGTGTTACCATCGGCTCTAACTGGATTCCTCTCAGTTTCCTCGGCAATGCTATGACCTTTTCAAACAGTGAATTCACTCTCTATTGTTGGGTTCTTCCCCAGTTACCAGAATCATTCCCAGCATTTGCATTTTGTTCCCAGCTTGCACCGCCAATGTGCCATTCTACCATGGGTCTCTTCCATTTCCGGTGGTAAGAAAATTCATCCATTACGTTGTCTTCAACAAGGTAATCCACATCATCCAATTCCGAGTATGCCATTCTACCGACCCCCCTCCAAAAGATCGGTCGAGAATTGCCTTAGGTTGGTTTAAAGAGTCTCAATGATCTCTGAATCAAAGGTAATTCTTTTTGCCACTTAAGGGGATATTTCTATGAGTCACCTTCCCTAAGGTGCATCGTTATGGTATTATGGAAACTCAACTCCTCGCTACGTTGACAACCGTTCACCACCCTCTTAGGTGTGGAATTGTGGTCTACCTAGTGAACCTTCGTCATCTGCTTCACTCCATTCCTATGGATGTGTGCTGCGCCTCTCAGCTCGAGAGATGTTGCTATGTCTCATTCCGTGAGTTAATCCTGAGTTGTTCGACCTTCGAGAAGAACCATTCTTTTAGGGTCTTTCCTTTCCTCTCGTTGTCATGTTAGCTGGAGTTCTCAGAGCAAGACTTCGAGACAATGATGGTGATCAAATCAACGTTCAGTTGAAGTGCAACCTGGATCATGAAGATTGTGCTAGTTTGCGTTCCCCCTTCACCTTACCCTACGCTTGAATCTCGGGACGAGATTTTTGTTTAGTGGGGGTGAGTTGTCACATCCCTAGTTCTGGCCTGACCTATGCTAGCTTCCATGTGTGCATCATGTTTTAATTCAAATGAAATTTGAATTGAGGAATTTTGAAAGCCTCAGAAACCTTCTAAAAATGATCAACATTAAAATCTTCTCAAAGAAGTCCAAGAAAATGTTCCTTTTCAGCTTGAAAAATATTGGCATGAGGTAAAGTGCAAACCAATATTTTTGGAGTGACTGAAACATTTATTTTGGGCCTTTGAGTTAATTCAATAACTATTTGCATTGGATATATATATATATTATATATAATTAATATATGTCCAATAATTCTGGAACATTTTATGTGGTTTGGTATATTTTAGTTCTAGCCACATAACTATTTTCAGGATTTTATAAAATGGTTTAGTATTTTACTAAACCAAAACAAAACAGAACAAAATAGAAAACAATAAATAAAAGCAGAGAGAGAGAACTTACCTCAGCTTACCTGGCAGCCCACCCGCAGCCCAACACTGTGCAGCCCAGCAGCGGCCCAGCCCACCGCTACCCCCTCCCTGTCGCCTTCCTCCTCGCGCCAGTAGGCAGAGGAGGGACACGGCGCGCGCGCCCGAGCTCGCCACGCCACCACCCTGCTCGTCTGCATCGCCTAGCCACCGCGACGCCGCGCGTCATCTCCTCGGCGCCGCCCCGACCCCCTGGACCCCCTCGCTCTCTCCCTCTCCCTTGTTTCTCTCCTCTGCTTCCTCTCTCTCACTCGCCCGAGCGCAGCCGCAGCCGCGCCACCGTAACACCGCGGCCACCGTCTCCCCCTCGACCCCTCGCTGTGCTTGCGAGCTCCGTCTCGACGTCCCCGACCTCCTCGACAAGCCACGACGCCACGGACGCGCTGCAACGCCGCCATCACCACCTTCTTCATCGCCATGGCCGGAGATCGCCGCCGCTCGATTCGCAGCAACGAGGACGCCCCCGAGCTCACCAACCCCTTCGTTTGATCCGCTGTGAGCTGCTGCGTCGATCCCCTCCCTCCCCTGGCACTTTTTCTCCTGCTAGCGCCGATATCCACCGGAGCCGAGAGCTCTTCGCCGCCGGCCATGTCGCCGCCGTAGCCACCGTTGCCTAGAGCTGCAACCGAGCACGCGGCCGTGCTCAGTGCAACCCCAGGAGGTTGTAACACCCCCCTTTGCCTCCTACCGTGCTCCCTAACACCGACTCTGAGCTCGCCCGAGCTCCGGCCGCCGCCGAGGTCGACGCCGTGCTCAACTCCGGCCACCTCGCGGCCTCCCGTCCGTTCCTTTGGATGCGGAGGAGCAAGAGCTTCTCCCTAGTGCCCTCAGCGCGCCAAACCACCGCTCGTAGTGCCAAACCGCCACCACCCAAACTCCGGCCACCGCCGTCGTCATGATTGCCGTCGCCTCCGGCCACCCTAGCTTCTCCCGTTGGCCCTGTTAGATGCGCGCGAGCCTGGGCATCCCGTAGAGCCCCTCCGCCGCTCTTTTGGTCATCGGAGGGCGAATCCCGACGCTCTCCGCCGTCCCTGGCCTCGCCGGCGACAAGCCTCGGGTCAACTCCGGCGAGTTTGACCCGGGTTTGACCCCCTCTCTCTCACTGACATGCGGGCCCCGCCCGGCTAATTAAGTTAGGTTAGTATTAACTAAGCTAGGTTAGTTTAGTTAGACACTGACACTCGGGACCCACCGGTTAGAGTTTGACCGGACTGTGCCACGTTGACCTGCTGACGTCATCATGACGTCAGGATGACGCAGTAATGTTTTCTGGATTTTTTTTTATTCAGGAAATTCCAGAAAATTGTAAAAACTTCTAAAAATCATAGAAATTCAACCGTAACTCCAAATTAAATAAATTATATATGAAAAATTATCACAAAAATTCAAGGAATCCATCTGTACCATTTTCATGCATGTTAGAACAACTTATAGCTGCTGTTTAGCACAAATCAATTAAATGGCATTTGAATGATCACATATGGAGTTTAAATTTGAATCTTGTATTCAAACCAACTTCATTTAATCTATTGCTAGTTGCATTAGCTCAAAACACATTCATTTTGCCATGTCATGATCATGCATCATATTGTGCATTGCATTGATCGTGTTTCTTCTGTGTTTGCCGGTGTTGTTCTCCCTCGGTAGACGTTGTACCGACGATGTGATCGTTGACACTGATGAAAACTCAATGTTATCTTCACAAGTGCCAGGCAAGCAAAACCCCCTTGTTCATTCCGATACAATCCCACTCTCTCGCTCCTGCTCTCTTTTACTGCATTAGGACAACAACGATTCATCTGTTACCTGCTGCGGTAGCTGAACCCCTTTATCCTTTGCATGACCTGTCATTGCCACAGTAAATAGATGAAACCCACTAGCATGAGTAGGAGTTGTTTGAGCCCTGTTGTGCCTACTCATTCATGCTTGTTTGTCATGCCTGCTACTGCTTAGAGTTGAGTCAGGTCTGATTCATCGGGGATGAATCAGAGGTGTGTGAACATGTCCTACGGTGTGTGAGCTAAGCGTGTGAACACGATTTGGTAAAGGTAGCGGTGAGAGGCCATGTAGGAGTACATGGTGGGTTGTCTCATTGCAGCCGTCCTGAGGAACTGAGTTCTGTGTTTGTGATCCATGATTCAGCTACTACCACGCATTGGGCCCGAAACCAATGGACCCTCTCGGCTTCTTAACCACCCTTGTCCTCTGTCCAGGAGTTGCAAGTAGTTTCTGGTGTTTGTAGTATGCTGGAGGCCATGCGCAGCGCTGACCGTAGGGGTGGGCTGTGATGCGGTAGGCACGTGGCCGGGTAAACCGGGCGCCCGTTTGGTGTCACGGAACCCTGTTCACATCGTTTGGGGCTGTGAGCGAAACTCCGGCCGGATCTCCTCATGGATGGAACCTGAATAGGCGATAAACCTGGACTAGAGACTCGAGTGTTTAGGTAGGCCATGGCCGACACCCACGTTGGGCTTCCGCTTGAAGGTTGCCGAGTACATGTCGTGTAAACGGCGGTAAGTGGTGAGAGCGTGTGTGAAGAAGTACACCCCTGCAGGGTTAATATGATCTATTCGAATAGCCGTGTCCGCGGAAAAGGACTTCTGGGTTGCTTATATCAGTTCATAGACAAGTGAAAGTGGATACCCTAAAATACGCAAGATAAGCGTGAGTGCTATGGATGGCGTTCTCGTAGGGAGACGGGAGCGGATAAATAGTGGTGTATTGATATGGTGAATATGTGGACTCGTGTGCGCCACCTCAAAAGAGTTACTTGCAGTCGTAGTTCAGGATAGCCACCGAGTCAAAGCTGGCTTGCTGCAGTTAAACCCCACCACCCCTTTGTTGATAATGATGCATATGTAGATAGTTCTGATGTAAGTCTTGCTGGGTACATTTGTACTCACGTTTGCCTATTTTATGTTTCTGCAGAGAGACTTCAGTCTCACTAGTAATTCCGCGTGGTCTTCGATGTTTAGCTTGTTACCTCAGCTACGATCTTGTGCCTCGGCAGGATTGGTAGATAGTCAGGCTTCTCAGCCTTTTTCATTTATAGATGTCTGTATTTAGACATGTTAAGCTTCCGCATGTGTTTTGATTTGTATGCTCTGAATGTTGGGTCGTGAGACCCCTGTTTGTAATATCTCGCTCCTCGGAGCCTATTGAATATTTACTTGTGTCGTAGAGTCATATTGTGATGCCATGTTGTATTTGCGCATATCGAGCATATTGTGTGTATGTTATTGAAATGCTTGGTATGTGTGGGATCTGGTTATCTAGTTGTTTATCCTTAGTAGCCTCTCTTACCGGGAAATGTCTCCTAGTGTTTCCACTGAGCCATGGTAGCTTGCTGCTGCTCCGGAACACTTAGGCTGGCCGGCATGTGTCCTTCTTCGTTCCTGTGTCTGTCCCTTCGGGGAAATGTCACGCGATGAATACCGGAGACCTGCTAGCCCAGTGCTACAGCCTGGATTCACTCGCTGATGACCGACACGTTCGATGCTGGGTCATGGATGCCTGTCCCTGTAAGTCTGTGCCACTTTGGGTTTACGACTAGCCATGTCAGCCCGGGCTCCTTATCATATGGATGCTAGCGACACTGTCATATACGTGTGCCAAAAGGCGCAAACGGTCCCGGGCAAAGGTAAGGCGACACCCGTGGAATACCGTGCGTGAGGCCGCAAAGTGATATGAGGTGTTACATGCTAGATCGATGTGGCATTGAGTCGGGGTCCTGACAGCGAGTTCGATAGGTTAGGGGGGTGTGGCGGACGAACGGGTTGCGTATCCGGAATCATCACGTCGTTCTGAGCAACTTTCGGGTTGAAAATATTTTAATCCGAGTTACGGATTAAAAGATATGATTTTCTAAAGATTTTATTAATTTCTGAAATTTAATTAATTATTTAATAAATTCGAAAATGGATTTATGACATCAGCATGACATCGTGCTGACGTCAGCAGTCAGCGTTGACCGTTTGACCTGGTCAACCTGACATGTGGGTCCCGTGGGACCCACCTGTCATACACTGTTAGGTTTAATTAGGGTTTAGTTTAATCCTAATTACAGTTTAATTAAAATTAACTAGTTAATTAAATTAATTAAACCGGATTAATTAACTTAACTAATTACTTAATTAATTAATTAATAGTTAATTTGTTAAACCATTTTTATTTTTATTAACTATATTTATTTTAATTTGCTTATTCATTCGGGACCCACATGTCATAGACACAGGGGCGGCCACGTCAGCGTTGACCGGTTCAACAGGCCGGCCGGGCCCTTGGGGGCCCACGGGTCAGTGACCCACGCGGTGGCCCCAGGCCGGCCACGTCGGCGGGCGGCGTTGACGCGCCGGCGGCGACCTCCAGGACGGCGGCGCGGCACGTGACCTCACCGGAAACGCGCCACAGGGCACGGCTGAGGGTGTCTGGGGGCTCTACGGGACGGGCGCGGTGCGCCGCGTCCGATGGTGGCCGTGGTTGGCGCGGGGGTGGCCGGAGTTGAGCGCATCGAGCTCATCGGCAGCGAGGCGCTTCGGGCGGGGTACGGGAACGGGGCTAAGGGGCGCAGGGGGCGTGGCCAGGGACGGGGCGAGAGGGAGGCGCGGGGTGCGGCAGTGCGCAACCCGGCGTGGCGGCGACGGCGGCCCTCGGGTGCGGGCGTGCTCGCCGGGGCCGCGGCTCGGTGGTGGCGATAAGGGGCGTGGCCGGCATGGCGGACGCGAGCCCGTCCAGAGCTCGGGTCGTGGCGACCGCGGGCGCCGGAGCGCGTC
>NC_041381.1:41891776-41910733 GCF_002162155.2 Triticum dicoccoides | reverse complement strand
GTCGGGGAGGACCGGCGGGGAGGAGGTCGAGGCGGCGGCCGTCCGGCGATGTGGTCCCGGCGTCGGGGTCAATGGGATCGGGGCCGATCCCGATCCGGATCGGTGAGGGAGGATGAGGGGATCGAGGGGGAGTGGGGGGAGGCGTCGGCTAGGGTTTCGCCGCCCGGGGGGGTTATGGGAGTGAGGGGGGGCCGGATGGGCCAATGGGCCGGTCGGCTGGGCCGGTTGGCCCAGTTGGCCAGAGGGTTTTTCCCCCTGTAGTTATTAGGTTTATTTTCCTTTTCTTATTTTTCCTTTTCTGTTTTAATTCATTTTAAAATATTCAGACACTTTATAAAAATGTGTGCACCCCACCATAATTAACCTTGTAATATTTGACAACCCCCAAACATTTTAGTTTGATTTTTTTGAAAACTTTTATTGCCATCATAATTTTGAATTGAATTTCGAAACCGTTTTGATTTAACCCGAGATTAACTACAGTGACAGAGGTGACGTGGCACCATCAACGTGAGTTTACTGTAGCATGATTATCCGGGCGTTACAATGTTATTGTTTGTTTGCGATAGAACACGCGGGGAGTCAAGCATGCTACTAAGGTCCCTAGCTTTCGCAGATCATTAGCAAGGCAAGTAACACTTTGATCATATCCCTTAATTACCCAGTTTTTTATGCATTAGTTGGAAACCCTCAAATGTTGCATGATTAGGATCTGATTAACATGTTGGTTTGGGAAGTAGATGATGAGGTAGAACCTATTGCCCTTTTTATTATCAAACCTTTGGGAGTTACTTCAACGTTATGCTCAGGATTGCTATGCTATGCTCGTAGACGTGGTTTGGGTGAGAGTATCCATGACAGATGTGAGTATTGTTAATTAATGGTTAACTTAAGGTGGCTACTTAAATACACATCTGGGTGGATTAGTTGAGGCACCATGGAGTACCCAGTGGTTGTCAGGGCACCTGGAGAACCCAGTGCTTGCCCAAGGGAATCCCGTAATACCCGTGTGATTACCCTATGTAATGCCACCCAGGCTCATAGGGATCATAAGGTTATTTCATGCTGGAAATTTCCGTTTGCAGCCACAAGCCAATATGGGCCCTGGCGTAGTTGAGTAAGTTGCGTGAGCTCTTGAAGAGGTAGACTAGCAGATGTAGTGGGTTGTAGGTGGTATTGTCTACCTAGAGTAGAGAGTTAATGCTTTAGAAAGGCTATGTCTCGATCCTCCGATCATGGATGCGGTCGAGTCTTGTCAGGAAAAGTGTGCAAACCTCTACAGAGTGTACGAACTAATCATGGTTAGTCGTGTTCCCGGTTATGGACATGTTGAGTATGTGGTTCTTGGATTATCATGTTGATCTCATCACTCTAGATTTATTTGATTGGGTTAATTGATGATGTTTAATTGGGATTGAGTTAGAGGAGCCTTCTCAATGTTTAACAACCACCATGATAGTTAAATAAAATTTATTCCTTTGTTGTAGGAAAAAATTGGCTTTATGCAAAAACTGTAACCATAGAGCTTTCCACCAGCCAAATATGTATTGTACTGATAGCATTTATCTGTTCATTATCCTTTGTGTTACATTGCCAGCATATTCCATGTGCTTACCCATTTCGGGTTGCAACATATCATGTTGCAAACTTTTCAGACGACGAGTAAGGTGCCATAGGTCGTTGTCGTTCACTCAGCTATGCCGTTGGAGTTGATGGACTAACTTTATTTTCCAAGCCTTCCACTGTTATCGTTTTAGATGGCCTTAAGCCATATTATTGTAATAAGTTCTCTTTTGAGGCATTCGATGTATTAATTGTGTGATTGAAACTCTGTTATAAATCCTCAAGTATAGTGCATGTCAGCATTACTGATCCAGGGATGACACTGATGCATAGAGACTAGACTATTTGAGGTCTGGTCGCTACAAAAAGGTTGGGAGGCAACACTATAAGCCCCTATCTTTCTCTGTGTCTGATTAAAACTCCATACCCATAAGTATTGCATGAGTGTTAGCAATTGTGAAAGACTAAATTATAGTTGAGTATGTGGACTTGCTCAAAAGCTCTTATATTGACTCTTTCCAATGTTATGATAAATTGCAATTGCTTCAATGACCGAGAGCATAGTTTGTTAGTCCTCAATGAACTTTCTGATTCATACTTGACATTGTGGATGGATTATCATCTGAGCATAAGAAATCATATGACAATATATATATATATATATATATATATATGTTGTTGTTATAAGAATTGTCATCATGCCCTCATGTCCGTATTTTATTTTATCGACACCTCTATCTCTAAACATGTGGACATATTTTTGTTATCGGTTTCCGCTTGAGGATAAGCGAGGTCTAAGCTTGGGGGAGTTGATGCGTCCATTTTGCATCATGCTTTTATATCTATATTTATTGCATTATGCACTGTTATTATATGTTATGTCACAATACTTATGCCTATTCTCTCTTATTTTACAAGGTTTACATGAAGAGGGAGAATGCCGGCAGCTGGAATTCTGGGCTGTAAAAGAATAAAATATTAGAGACCTATTATGTGCAACTCCAAAAGTCCTGAAACTCCACAAAATTTATTTTTGGAAACAATAAAAAAATACTGAGCGAAGAAAATACAAGAGGGGGGCCACCCACCGTCCACGAGGGTGGGGGCGCGCCCTACCCCCCTAGGCACGCCCCCTGCCTCGTGGGCCACCTGGGAGGCGTTCGGTGCACATCTTCTGCTATATGAAGTCTTTTACCCTGGGAAAAATCATAAGCAAGCTTTCGGGACGAAACACCACCGCCACGAGGCGGAACCTTGGCGGAACCAATCTAGGGCTCCGGCAGAGCTGTTCTGCCGGGGAAACATCCCTTCGGGAGGGGGAAATCGTCACCATCGATCCTCTTAGCGGGAGGGGGTCAATCTCCATCAACATCTTCACCAGCACCATCTCCTCTCAAACCCTAGTTCATCTCTTGTATCCAATCTTTGTCTCAAAACCTCAGATTGGTACCTGTGGGTTGCTAGTAGTGTTGATTACTCCTTGTAGTTGATGCTAGTTGGTTTATTCGATGGAAGATCATATGTTCAGATCCTTTATGCATTTTAATACCCCTCTGATTATGAACATGAATATGATTTGTGAGTAGTTACGTTTGTTCCTGAGGACATGAGAGAACTCTTGCTATAAGTAGTCATGTGAATTTGGTATTCGTTCGATATTTTGATGAGATGTATGTTGTCTCTCCTCTAGTGGTGTTATGTGAACGTCGACCGCATGACACTTCACCATTGTTTGGGCCTAGATAAAGGCATTGGGAAGTAATAAGTAGATGATGGGTTGCTATAGTGACAGAAGCTTAAACCCTAGTTTATGCGTTGCCTTGTAAGGGGCTGATTTGGATCCATATGTTTCATGGTATGGTTAGGTTTACATTAATACTTCTTTTGTACTTGCAGATGCTTGCAATAGGGGTTAACCATAAGTGGGATGCTTGTCCAAGAAATGGCAGTACCCAAGCACCGGTCCACCCACATACCAAATTATCAAAGTAACGAACACGAATCATATGAGCGTGATGAAAACTAGCTTGACGATAATTCCCATGTGTCCTCGGGAGAGATTTTTGCCATGTAAGAACTTGTCCAGGCTTGTCCTTTGCTACAAAAGGATTGGGCCATCTTGCTGCACTTTATTTACTCTCGTTACTTGTTACCCGTTACAAAATACCTTATCACAAACTATCTGTTACCGATAATTTCAGTGCTTCCAGAGAATACCTCATTGAAAACCGCTCGTCATTTCCTTTTGCTCCTATTGGGTTCAACACTCTTACTTATCAAAAGGACTGTGATAGATCCCCTATACTTGTGGGTCATCAAGGGTGCCTTGAGGAGGGCGGCACCCACTAGGGCGCGCTTGGGGGCCCAGGCGCGCCCAGGTGGGTTGTGCCCACCTCGGGTGCCCCATGAACCGCCTCTTTGCTCTATAAATACCCCAATATTCCAAAAACCCTAAGGGAGTCGACGAAAATCAATTCCAGTCGCCGCAGAGTCCAGAACCACCAGATCCAATCTAGACACCATCATGGAGGGGTTCACCACTTCCATTGGTGCCTCTCCGATGATGCGTGAGTAGTTCTTTCTAGACATACACGTCCGTAGTTAGTAGCTAGATGGCTTTCTCTCTCTCTCTCTCTCTTGATTATCAAGACAATGGTTTCTTGGAGATCCATATGATGTAAGCCTTTTTGCGGTGTGTTTGTTGGGATCCGATGAACTTTGAGTTTATGATCAGATCTATGTTTTTATCCATGAAAGTTATTTGAGTCTTCTTTGATCTCTTATATGCATGATTTCTTATAGCCTTGTATTTCTTATTTGATATTTGAGTTTTTTTGGCCAACTTGATATATTTATCTTGTGATGGGAAGAGGTGCTTTGTGATGGGTTCGATCTTACGGTGCTTGATCCCAGTGACAGAAGGGGAAACGGCATGCATGTTTTGTCGCTATTAATGATAACAAGATGGGGTCTATTTATGAAGGAAATATGCCCTAGAGGCAATAATAAAGTTTTTATTTATATTTCCTTATACATGATAAATGTTTATTATTCATGCTAGAATTGTATTAACCGGAAACTTAGTACATGTGTGAATACATAGACAAAACAAAGTGTCCCTAGTATGCCTCTACTTGACTAGCTCGTTAATCAAAGATGGTTATGTTTCCTAACCATAGACATGTGTTGTCATTTGATGAATGGGATCACATCATTAGGAGAATGATGTGATGGACAAGACCCATCCGTTAGCTTATCATTATGATCGTTACAGTTTCATTGCTACTGCTTTCTTCATGACTTATACATGTTCCTCAGACTATGAGATTATCCAACTCCCGAATACCGGAGGAACACCTTGTGTGCTATCACACGTCACAACTTAACTGGGTGATTATAAAGATGCTCTACAAGTGTCTCCAAAGGTGTTTGTTGGGTTGGCATAGATCGAGAATAGGATTTGTCAATCTATGTCTCGGAGAGGTATTTCTAGGCCCTCTCGGTAATGCTCATCACTATAAGCCTTGCAAGCAATGTGACTAATGAGTTAGTTCTAGGATGAAGCATTACAAAATGAGTAAAGAGACTTGTCGGTAATGAGATTGAACTAGATATAATGATACAGACGATCGAATCTCGCGCAAGTAACATATCAATGACAAAGGGAACAACGTATGTTGTTATGCGGTTTGACCGACAAAGATCTTCGTAGAACATGTAGGAGCCAATATGAGCATGAACGTCCGCTATTGGTTATTGATTGGAGAAGTGTCTCGATCATGTCTACATAGTTATCGAACCCGTAGGGTCCGCACGCTTAACGTTCGATGACAAATTGTATTATGACTTATGTGTTTTTGATGACCGAAGTTTTTTCGGTGTATTGGATGAGATCACAGATGTCACGAGGAGTCTCGAAATGGTCGACACATAAAGATTGATATATTGGAAGGCTATGTTCGGACACCAGAAAGGTTTCGGAATGGTTCGGGCATTTTTCGGAGTACCGGGAGGTTACCGGTACCCCCCGGGGGATTAATGGGCCTTCATGGGCCTTAGTGGAAGAGAGGAGGCAGCGGCCAAGTGGAGGCGCACGCCCCCCTCCCCCCTAAGCCCAAACCGAATTGGACTAGCGGAGAGGGCGCCCCCCCTTTCCTCTTTCTCCTCCACCTCTTTCCCTCTCTCCCTTCTTGGAATAGGAATGGGACTCCAACTAGGATTGGGAATGCTAGTTGGACTCCCCCTATAGGCGTGCCCCTCCTTGGACGGCCTCCTCCTCCCCCCTCCTTTATATATGGGGGCTGGGGGCACCCTAAAGCACAACAATTATTCTCTTAGCCGTGTGCGGTAACCCCTCCACAGTTTAACACCTCGGTCACATCGTCATAGTGCTTAGGCAAAGCCCTGCAGTGGTAACATCATGAACACCGTCACCACACCATCGTGCTGACAGAACTCTCCCTCGTCCTCAACTGGATCAAGAGCTCGAGGGGCGTCATCGTGCTAAACGTGTGCTGAACACGGAGGTGCCATATGTTCGGTACATGGATCGGTTGGATCATGAAGACATTCGACTACATCAACCGCATTACTAAACGCTTCCGCTTTCAGTCAACGAGGGTACATGGACACAGTCTCCCCTCTCGTTGCTATGTATCTTCTAGATAGATCTTGCGTGAACGTAGGAATTTTTTGAATTACTACGTTCCCCAACAGTGGCATCCGAGCCAGGTTTATGCATAGATGTTTTATGCATGTGTAGAACACAAAGATTTGTGGGCGATAATAGTCATACTGCCTACCACCAACGTCTTACTTTGATTCGGTGGTATTGTTGTATGAAGCGGTCCGGACCGACATTACCTGACCACATTCATGAGATTGGTTCTACGTGTACTTTGCACAAAGGTGGCTTGCGGGTGTCTGTTTCTCCTACTTTAATTGAACCGAGTTTGACTACGGCCGGTCCTTGCTGAAGGTTAAAATAGCACACTCGACGAAAAATGATTGTGGTTTTGATGCGTAGATAAGAACGGTTCTTGCTAGAATCCCATAGTAGCCATGTAAAACTTGCATCAACAAAGTAGAGGACGTCTAACTTGTTTTTGTAGGGCTTGTTGCGATGTGATATGGTCAAGACATTATTTGATATAATTTGTTGTATAAGATGATCTTGTTTTGTTAAAGTTATCGGCAACTAGCAGGAGCCTTATGGTTGCCTCTTTATTGCATAAGATGCAAGCGCCATATAATTGCTTTACTTTGTCGCTATGTGATAGCAATAGTTGCAAAAGAAATAGTTGGCGAGACGACCATGTGACGACACATTGATAGAGATCAAGATTATGGAGATCATGGTGTCATGCCGGTGATGATGAAGATCATGATGGTATTTTGGAGATGGAGATCAAAGGCACAAGATGATGATGGCCATATCATGTCACATATTTTGATTGCATGTGATGTTTATCTTTTATGCTTCTTATTTTGCTTAGTACGACGGTGGCATTATAAGATGATCCCTTACTAAAATTTCATGGTATAAGTGTTCTCCCTGAGTATGCACCATTGCGATAGTTCTTCATGCTGAGACACCACGTGATGATCGGGTATGATAGGCTCTACGTTCACATACAACGAGTGCAAGCTAGTTTTGCACATGCAGAGTACTCGGGTTAAACTTGACGAGCCTAGCATATGCATATATGGCCTCGGAACACTGGAGACCGAAAGGTCAAGCATGAATCATATAGTAGATATGATCAACATAGTGATGTTCACCATTGAAAACTACTCCATCTCACGTGATGATCAAACATGGTTTAGTTGATTTGGATCACGTGATCATTTAGATGACTAGAGGGATGTCTATCTAAGTGGGAGTTCTTAAGTAATTTGATTAATTGAACTTTAATTTATCATGAACTTAGTCCTAATAGCATTTTGCAAATTATGTTGTTGATCAATAGCTCGCGTTGTAGCTTCCCTATGTTTTTTATATGTTCCTAGAGAAAACTAAGTTGAAAGATGATGGTAGCAATGATGCGGACTGTGTCCATGATCTAAGGTTTATCCTCATTGCTGCACAAAAAAATTATGTCCTTGATGCACTGCTAGGTGACAGACCTATTGCAGGACCAGATGCAGACATTGTGAATGTTTGTCTAAGCTCAATATAATGACTACTTGATAGTTTAGTGCACCATCCTTTATGGCTTAGCATCGGCACTTCCAAAATGTCTTGAACGCCATAGAGCATATGAGATGTTCCAAAGAGCTGAAATTGGTATTTCAGACTTATGTCCGTGTCAAGAGGTATGAGACCTTTGACAAGTACTTTGTCTAAAAGATGGAGGAGAATTGCTCAGCTAGTGAGCATGTGCTCAGAATGTCAGGGTACTACAATCGCTTGAATCAAGCGGGAGTTAATCTTCCAGATACGATAGTGATTGACAAAGTTCTCTAGTCACCATCACCATGTTACTGGAACTTCGTGATGAACTATAGTATGCAAGGGATGACGAAAACGATTCCCGAGCTCTTCGTGATGCTGAAATCGACGAAGGTAGAAATCAAGAAAGAAAATCAAGTGTTGATGATTGACACGACCACTAGTTTCAAGAAAAAGGGCAAAGGGAAGAAGGGGAACTTCAATAAGAACGACAAGAAAGTTGCTGCTTAGGAGAAGAAACCCAAGTCTAGACCTAAGCCTGAAACTGAGTGCTTCTACTGCAAAGGAAATTGTCACTGGAAGCAGAACTGCCCTGAATATTTTGGTGGATAAGAAGGATGGCAAAGTGAACAAAGATATATTTGATATACATATTATTGATGTGCACCTTACTAGTGCTCGTAGTAACCCCTGGGTATTTGATACTTGTTCGGATGCTAAGATTAGTAACTCGAAACAGGAGTTGCAGAATAAATAGAGACTAGTTGAGGATGAAGTGACGATTAGTGTTGGAAGTGGTTCCAAGGTTGATATGATCATCATCATACACTCCCTATACTTTCGGGATTAGTGTTGAACCTATATAAATGTTATTTGGTGTTTGCGTTGAGTATGAATATGTTTAGATCATGTTTATTGCAATACTGTTATTCATTTAAGACACAGAATAATTGTTATTCTGTTTACACGAATAAAACCTTCTATGGTCATACACCCAATGTTGGTGGTTTATTGAATCTCGATCGTGGTAATACACATATTCATAATATTGATGCCAAAAGATGCAAAGTCGATAATGATAGTGCAACTTATTTGTGGCACTGTCATTTGGGTCATATCGGTGTAAAGCGCATGAAGAAACTCCATAAAGATGGACTTTTGGGATCACTTGATTATGAATCATTTGATATTTGCGAACCATGCCTTATGGGCAAGATGATTAAAGCTCTGTTCTCGGGAACAATGGAACGAGCTAGTGACATATTGGAAATAATGCATACCGATGTATGTTGTCTAATGAGTGTTGATGCTTGTGGCGGGTATCGTTATTTTCTGACCTTCATAGATGATTTGAGCATATATGGGTATATCTACTTAATGAAACACAAGTCTGAAACATTTGAAAAGTTCAAAGAATATCAGAGTGAAGTGGACAATCATCGTAACAAGAAAAATAAAGTTTCTACGATCTGATCATGGAGGAGAATATTTGAGTTACGAGTTTGGCCTTCATTTAAAAACAATGTGGAATAGTTTCACATGTCACGCCACCCGGAACACCACAGCATAATGGTGTGTCCGAATGTCGTAACCGTACTTTATTGGATATGGTTTGATCTACGATGTCTCTTACCGATTTACCACTATCATTTGGGGGTTATGCATTAGAGACAGCTGCATTCACGTTAAATAGGGCACCGTCTAAATCTGTTGAGATGACACCGTATGACATGTGGTTTGGCAACAAACCTAAGTTGTCGTTTCTTAAAGTTTGGGGCTGCGATGCTTATGTGAAAGAGTTTCAACCTGATAAGCTCGAACCCAAATCGAAGAAATGCGTCTTCATAGGATACCCAAAAGAAATTGTTGGGTACACCTTCTATCACAGATCCGAAGGAAAGATATTTGTTGCTAAGAATGGATTCTTTCTAGAGAAGGAGTTTCTCTCGAAAGAAGTGCGTGGGAGGAAAGTAGAACTTGATGAGGTAATTGTACCTTCTCCCAAATTGGAAAGTAGTTCATGAAAGAAATCAGTTCCAGTGATTCCTACACCAATTAGTGAGGAATCTTATGATGATGATCATGAAACTTCAGATCAAGTTACTACCGAACCTCGTAGGTCTTCTAGAGTACGATCCGCACTAGAGTGCTAAGGTAATCATGTTCTGAAAGTCTTGTTACTAGGCCATGATGAACCTACAAACTATGAGGAAGCAATTATGAGGCCAGATTCTCCGAAATGGCTTGAGGCCATGAAATATGAGATGGGATCCATGTATGAGAACAAAGTGTGGACTTTGGTGGACTTGCCCGATGATCGGCAAGCCATAAAAATAAATGGATCTTCAAGAGGAAGACAGACGTTGATAGTAGTGTTAATATCTACTAAGCTCGCCTTCTTGAAAAAAGTTTTCGACAAGTTCAAGGTGTTGACTACAATAAGATTTTCTCAACTGTAGCGATGCTTAAATCCGTCTGAATCATGTTAGCAATTTCCATATTTTATGAAATCTGGCAAATAGATGTCAAAACTGCATTCCTTAAATCGATATTTCTTAAAGAAGAGTTGTATATGATGCAACCAAAAGGTTTTGTCGATCCTAAAGGTACTAACAAGGTGTGCAAGGTCCAGCGATCCATCTATGGACTGGTGCAAGCATCTAGGAGTTGGAATATACGCTTTCATGAGTTGATCAAAGCATATGGTTTTATACAAACTTTTGGACAAGCCTGTATTTACAAGAAAGTGAGTGGGAGCTCTGTAGCATTTCTAATATTATATGTGGATGGCATATTGTTGATTGGAAATGATATAGAATTTCTGGATAGCATAAAGGGATACTTGAATAAGAGTTTTTCAATGAAAGACCTCGGTGAAGCTACTTACATATTGGGCATCAAGATCTATAGAGATAGATCAAGACCCTTGATAAGTTTATTCAATGAGTAAATACCTTGACAATATTTTGAAAGTGTTCAAAATGGATCGGTCAAAGAAGGAGTTCTTGCCTATATTACAAGGTGTAAGGTTGAGTAAGACTCAAAGCCCGACCATGGTAGAAAATTGAAAGACAATGAAAGTCATTCCCAATGCCTCAGTCATAGGTTCTATGAAGTATGCCATGCTATGTACCAGACTAGTTGTGTGCCTTGCTATGAGTTTGGCAAAGGGGTACGATAGTGATTCAGGAGTGGATCACTGTATAGCGGTCAAAGTTATCCTTAGTTACTTAAGAGGACTAAGGAAGTATTTCTCAGTTATGGAGGTGATATAGAGTTCATCGTAAAGAGTTACGTTGATGTAAGCTTTACACCAATCCAGATGACTTAGAGTCTCAATCTGGATACATATCGAAAGTGGGAGCAATTAGCTAGAGTAGCTCCATGTAGAGCATTGTAGACATAGAAAATTTGCAAAAAACATACGACTCTGAATTTAGTAGACCCGTTGACTAAACTTCTCTCACAAGCAAAACATGATCACACCTTAGTATTCTTTGGGTGTTAATCACATAGCGATGTGAATTAGATTATTGAATCTAGTAAACCCCTTGGTTGTTGGTCACATGGCAATGTGAACTATGGGTGTTAATCAGATACAAATGTGAACTATTGGTGTTAAATCACAAGGCGATGTGAACTAGATTGTTGAATTTAGTGCAAGTGGGAGACTGAAGGAAATATGCCCTAGAGGCAATAATAAAGTTGTTATTTATATTTACTTATATCATGATAAATGTTTTTTATTCATGCTAGAATTGTACCAACCGAAAACTTAGTATATGTGTGAATACATAGACAAAACAAAGTCTCCCTAGTATGCCTCTACTTGACTAGCTCGTTAATCAAAGATGGTTATGTTTCCTAACCATAGACATGTGTTGTCATTTGATGAACGTGATCACATCATTAGGAGAATGTTGTGATGGACAAGACCCATCCGTTAGCTTATCATTACGATCGTTACAGTTTCATTGTTACTGCTTTATTGATGACTTATACATGTTCCTTAGACTATGAGATTATGCAACTCCCGAATACCGGAGGAACACCTTGTGTGCTATCAAACATCACAACATAACTAGGTGATTATAAAGATGCTCTATAGGTGTCTCCGAAGGTGTTTGTTGGGTTGGCATAGATCGAGAATAGGATTTGTCACTCTGTGCATCGGAGAGGTATCTCTTGGCCCTCTTGGTAAAGCTCATCACTATAAGCCTTGCAAGAAATGTGACTAATGAGTTAGTTGCGGGTTGAAGCATTACGGAACGAGTAAAGAGACTTGCCGGTAACGAGATTGAACTAGGTATGACGATACCGACGTTCGAATGTCGCGCAAGTAACATACCGATGACAAAGGGAACAATGTATGTCGTTATGCAGTTTGACAGATAAAGATATTCGTAGAATATGTAGGAGCCAATATGAGCATCCAGGTTCCGCTATTGGTTATTGATCGGAGATGTGTCTCGATCATGTCTACATAGTTCTGGAACCCGTAGGGTCCGCACGCTTAACGTTCGATAATGATTTGTATTATGAGTTATATGTTTGTGATGAACGAAGTTTGTTCGGAGTCTCGGATGAGATCACACATGTGACGAGGAGTCTCAAAATGGTCGAGACATAAAGATTGATATATTGGAAGGCTATGTTCGGACACTGGAAAGGTTTTGAAATGGTTCGGGCATTTTTTGGAGTACTGGGAGGTTACCGGAACCCCGGGGGGTTAATGGGCCTTCATGGGCCTTAGTGAAGGAGAGGAGGCAGCGGCAAGGTGGAGGCGTGTGCCCCCCTAAGCCCAAACTGAATTGGACTAGGGGAGGGGCGCGGGCCCCCTTTCCTCTTTCTCCTCCACCTCTTTCCCTCTCTCCCTTCCTGGAATAGGAAGGGGACTCCAACTAGGATTGGGAATCCTAGTTGGACTCCCCCTATAGGCGCACCCCTCCTTGTCCAGCCTCCTCCTCCTCCTTGTACAACAATTATTCTCTTAGCCGTGTGTGGTGCCCCCCTCCACAGTTTAACACCTCGGTCATATCGTCATAGTGCTTAGGCGAAGCCCTGCACTCGTAACTGTTGGGTAATATAGTAATTTCAAAAAAATTCCTACTCACACGCAAGATCATGGTGATGCATAGCAACGAGAGGGGAGAATGTGTCCATGTACCCTCGTAGACTGAAAGCGGAAGCGTTAGCACAATGCGGTTGATGTAGTTGTACGTCTTCATGATCCGACCGATCAAATACCGCACGCACGGCACCTCCGAGTTCTGCACACATTCAACTCGATGACGTCTCTCGAACTCCGATCCAGCCGAGCTTTGAGGGAGAGTTCCATCAGCACAATGGCGTTGTGACGATGATGATGTTCTACCGACGCAGGGCTTCGCCTAAGCACTGCTATGATATTATCGAGGTGGACTATGGTGGAGGGGGGCACCGCACACGGCTAAGAGATCCAAGGGATCAATAGTTGTGTCTATGGGGTGCCCCCTCCTCCGTATATAAAGGAGGAGGGATAGGCCGGCCCTAGAGGGGGCGCATGTTGGTGTCAAAACCGGTGGATCTCGGGTAGGGGGTCCCAATCTGTGCGTCTTATGCTGATGGTAACAGGAAGATATGAGGTAAAACCCTAGAAGGGACACAATGTTTACCCAGGTTCGGGCCCTCTCGATGGAGGTAAAACCCTACTTCCTGCTTGATTAATATTGAAGATATGAGTAGTACAAGAGTAGAACTACCACGAGATCGTAGAGGCTAAACCCTAAGAGCTAGCCTATGATGGTATGATTGTAATTGTGATCGGCCTTCTAAGGACCATCCTCTCTGGTTTATATAGACACCGGATAGGGCTAGGGTTTACGTGGAGTCAGTTACAAGGAAGGAAATACAATATCCGGATCACCAAGCTTGTCTTACACGCAAAGGAGAGTCCCATCCGGACACGGGCCGAAGTCTTGAGTCTTGTATCTTCACGCTTTGCTAGTCCGGACGATGTGTATAGTCCGGCTGTCCGGATACCCCCTAATCTAGGACTCCCTCTATAGCCCCTGAACCAGGCTTCAATGACGATGAGTTCGGCGCGCAGTCTTGTCTTCATCATTGCAAGGCGGGTTCCTTCTCCGAATACTCCAAGGTTATTATTGAACACGTAGACCGTGTCCGAATCTGTAAGATGACCTTCATACACCATTGTAGGGAACATAGCATAAATTCGTTCTGCTGGCAATCTTTGTACGTGATGCTCCTGCATCGTGGCCTGGTCCAACACGAATCGACGTTTCCTGCTCCACCTCGACTCGCGTCATGAGGCGGTTTTATTGGCACGTCCTGCCAAAGCAGAGATCGTGTTCCTCTTATTACGGGGTCTTTCATCAATATGGGTGTGTGTGACCCCATGGCGACCGTTGCTATGACTGCGTGTATTTTAGATAAGTCCCAAGCGGTCACGCTGAGGACTCTTGATATTCATCCTCTTTATAAAGGGGCCGAGGCCTACACCTCTTTTCCACCTCTCCTGCCCCTTCTCGCACCTCGAGCTCCAACACTCAAAACCTAAGCCTCAACATCCCAGATCCTCCAGTATGTCCGGATCCGACGCAAAAGGCCGGTGGGGTGGCCTCCTCGATCCAGGAGGAGGATATTACTAAGCTTAGGGAGGTCGGATACCTGACCGCCGATATCCAGCATAGGCTTCTTGCACCAGGGCAAGTCATCCCCACGCTGGAGCCCAATGAGAGCGTCGTATTCGTTCCTCACTTCCTCCGAGGCCTAGGCCTCACCCTCAGCCCCTTTGTGAGGGGGCTCATGTTCTACTACGGCTTGGATTTCCATGATCTGGCTCGAGACCCCATCCTCCACATCTTGTCGTTTATTATTGTGTGTGAGGCTTTTCTCCACGTCAACCCACACTTCGGCTTATGGCTCAAGACCTTCAATGTGACGCCGACGATGATCGAGGGGCAACATGCGGAGTGCGGAGCTGCCGTAATAAGCAAGAACGTCGATGCCCCATGGCCAGAGGGCTCGTTTTCGGAAGTATCCGATGTGTGGCAACGAAGGTGGTTTTGTGTCACAGCTCCTAGAGGCACAAAGTGGTTAGCCGCCCCCGAGTTCCGCTCGGGCCCTCCGTCATAGTTAGCGTCTTGGAACGACATAGGACAGAATTATGGGCCTGCTAGCAATGTACGAGAACTGCAGAATCGTATTCGGTAGCTAATAGAGAGAGACATAAATCTCGTCAGTATAATGCAAGTGATGCTAATCTGGCGGACGCTGCCGTGCAAACGTCGGCCTCTCCAGATGTGGGAGTTTAATCTGGAGGGTCCACGGACTATTAAGCACTTCTTCGGCCTGAAGCTCGAAGGAATGTGTAAATTATTCTTCGGACCACAAGTAAAGTGTCCGGACACCATCGAGGATGCGGGCCTAAGCTGCATAAGCTGCAATCGCCTAGACGCCCAAGTAAGTAACCTTAAAGCCGGACACTTCATTTATATTTATCATAACTGTAATTCTGAAAATCCCTCCATGGCCAGGAATGGCTCAACAAGGCGGAGAGAATCAGGTGTCCGGCGCCACTTCCTGAAGGCTCTCCTTGTCCAACAATTGCAAAGATGCGTGGCCGGGCACTCAGTAAAATCCCCTCACGGGAAGGTGAAGGAAAGGGCAGCAAAACCGCACTACACATCCAGACCGGAGGAATCGCTACCTCTACTATGGAGGATAGCCGGGAAGGGGAGGTTAAAGCTTCCTCCCCACGCGGGAAGAAGAGTGTGGCCCCCGAAGACTTGGAGGCGGAGACGCCCAAGCAAGGGAAGAAGGTATCACCAGGGGGCTCTGCCGCGACGGGCACCCTTACCGCGTCATGCCCACCGACGGGCCAGCCCTCCACCGAGCCGTAAGTTATTCATTAATTCGAAGGTATGGCGTTACTCCGAGATCCATAACCGAGACTTCGTCTTTTGTAGTCGGGCGAGCAGCTCTTCTCAACAGAGTTAGTCTTCGGGGGACCTTCGTCCGGCGATGATGGAGAGTGAGACCCCGCCCACCTCTCTGCTTCATGAAGTGGACGACACGGAGGTGTCGTCATGGAGGAGTCCGGATCGGCCGAACCCGGAAGCGAACACGTCAGTCACCCTGAGCCCAGAGCATTTGGCTCCCACAGGGGTGATGGGAAGGGTCCAACACAGTTTGTGTCCAGCCGGACGTACTGACAGGCTTTCTGGAGCGAGCCGCACTCTCGGAGGAGCACCGTTCTTTAATGAGCACGGTGCTCACGAAGATTTCATCCGCTACCAGCGGTTTGAATGAGGCATTTACAAGCCTGCTCAAAGGCTTCGAGGTATGCAGTGAAAAATGCAGTATATATTTTTTTTGTTATGAAGCACGCGCTAGGTGTGCTCCCTATGGATAGTAGCCCCTGAGACTCTGGTTGCCTGCCATATGCGGAAAACGGGGGATCATATATTAATGGTTGCACTATATATATGTGCAGGTATACAATGATCCGGCAGCCAACCAGTCTGTTGAAGTTGCCGAACTGAGAAGGCAGATCGGATCGATTGATGCCGATATCATGCTGGTGAACAAACGGCTTGAAGAATCCCAGGGTATGTACTCTGCTTCCCTAGTTATATTGTATAGGAAAATGCGAGAATGGCATAATGTTAATGCCATGTGTATGCACTGCAGATGGTGCTACTGCCGTGGAGGCCCTAAGGGCCGACCTCGCTCAAGATAAGGAACAAGCTCGGGCTAGCAATGCGGCTGCCCTAAAGGCGGCCGAAGAGTTGAGAGCCGACCAGGCTGCTCATCGCCAAAGCAAGGAGAAGATAGCCGAGATGGCTGAAGAGTTGAAAAATGCCACCGACCGGTATGTGCTCCTTGAAAAGGAGAGCAAGGCTAGTTCGGCCGAGCTGGACAAGGCGCTTAATGCCGCCAAGGAGATGTGGGCCGAGATCCGAGGAATGCGGGAGGAGCTCCAACAGGCCGACAAAATCATGGCCGGGGGCTCCTACCTACTGCGGACAAAGTTTTTGGATCCAAAGTATGCTCCCCTAGCTGGTCGTTGGAGTCCTAAAAACGCATATGCGGACTTGACGAAAAATACAGCTGACGCTACCAAGTTCTTCGAGGATCAAGGTGATAAGGAAGTGGAGAAGCTTTTTTGGTCGCAGTTCAATGCTCCCAGCCACTCGCTGGCGGAGCTTCATAGGCTGTCCGGGCTTGCAATGCGGTCTGTAATAGACCATCTTTGGCCGAGGGGCCCCAAGCCGGACAGTTATTTTGGTTTGGTGCAACAATTCCTTGGGGCCGTGACTCGGATCGACACCATGAGGAGGTCGGCGTGCATAGAGGGTGCGCGGATGGCTCTTGCCCGCTTAAAATCCTATTGGACGGATATGGAGGCCACCATTATAGCGACCCAGGATCCGTTAGGAGGCCAATATCCGGCCGAGCACTATTGGCACAGGTCACAGAGGGTGCTCGCCTAATACAGGCGCAGTGCTCGAAGGATATTTTGTTTGAGTGATAAGTCGAATCATTGTAAAAACAATGTTTGTTTTGATTATGAGGTTATATTTATATTGTTTTCCTGAAAATATGATTGTGTCCCCAGTACGGCCATTCTTATATGTATAAGTAGTCCGAAAGATAGCAGTCGTTGGCTTCAGCCCCCACGCATACAATGCGGGGGTGTTCTCAAAGAATATGCTTAATCACACTTGATCCAACATCTTGGTCCATTAAGGAGGTGATCGCACGTCAAACTAGCAACCGGACTATATAGCTGTAAAACTTTCGCTTAGCCATGGGAGTAAAATTGTGGGGCTACTATGTAGCCCCTGGTACCTTCGCGGGAATCCGAATACGGGCGTGTGTGTACATGGCCGAGAAACAACCCTTCGTTAATGCGGAGGAATCCTAGAGATTCCGGTGAGTCTTCGAGTGGTTGAACAGTCTCTCGATTTATCATGACGGTCAGTTTTCGGCTTTCTCTACTGAGGCGCTGATCTAGAATAACCAGGGCATAACCGCAGTAGTTCTCGTTTGGCCTGCCTTAGCCGATAATAACGGAACGTAAGGCGGCAAACCCAGGAGCCGGGCCAACCCAACATTTGACCCAAGACATGATTCGGAGCTGATGCATATAAGGCCAAACTCGTGACGCCGAACACTCCAGAAGGATGGGGATAAACCTACCCTCAGTACGACGGAGCCCCTGCCGTAGGCTTCAATGCCTGGTATCACCCCTTCAAAGGTGGTGTTGCTTTGGCTAATTCTGGATAGGCTTATCCCCATCCTGCGGACGGTGTCCTCGTATAATAAATTGAGACTACTGCCGCCGGCCATGAGGACGCGGGTGAGACGGTATCCGTCAATTATTGGGTCAAGCACCAAGGCCTATGATCCTTTGCACCGAATACTAGTTCGGCTGTCCATGTGATCGGACGAGACATCCAATAGTCAGATGTGGGTACGATGGGTTCTACATCATGCGCGTCTCCGAGCGCGCGTTCTTGTCTTCTCATGAATCTGTGAGTCGTGTGCATCATGTTTACTGTTTTAACCTTTGGCGGGAATTTTTTCTGTCCCCCAGTGTTCGGATGGCGAGGTTCGTCCTCGTCTTCACTTGGTGTTTCCCTCCCTTTGTGTTCGGCATTTAGTTTGCCGGCCTGCTTGAAGACGCAGCACGACTACAAAAAAAAAGACACATCCATGACATTTTGGGCCCAACGAAATTTTTTTCTGTCATACATATGACACTTCTATGACGATAATTGTGACAAAACCCGGTATCATCATAGATGTGGTGGGCTCCTACTTCTACGACAAAAAATCATGACAGAAAATGGGCTTTTCGTCCTAGGCGGGCCAGAGACGCAGCTGCATGACATTCTTTGAGCCGTCCATGACGGAAAAATCCATGGTAGAAGCGAGGGGGAGGAAAATTTCGGGGAGTTTCCAGTTACGGTGGGAGGTCGGGGGCCGAGCGATGCGCGTTTCTCTCGTACGTATGCCCGTGTGTGTGCGAGGCGTTGGCTCTAACTGAAGCCGAGCGAGGCGTTGGGCTCTAACTGAACCCGAGCGATTGCACTGCAGGCTACGCGTTATTGAACCCGAGCGATCGATCGATGGCTCTTAACTGAACCGGATGGAGCGATTCCTTCGCTACTGCTGCTAACTGAAGCCTATCGATTGGATGAACAGTGAGCTTT
>NC_041381.1:41866180-41891206 GCF_002162155.2 Triticum dicoccoides | reverse complement strand
TTCATCCGTTTTGCGGTATGCCACACCCCTTCGGATCAACAGGACCCCCGTTTCGACCGTAGGAGGTCAGTTTCGTCCGTTTTGCGGTACGCCACACCCCTCCCGATCAACAGGACCCTATTTTGACCGTAGGAGGTCTGTTTCCTCCGTTTTGCGGTGCGCCACACCCCTCCCAATCAACAGGACCCCCGTTTCGACCGTAGGAGGTCCGTTTCCTCCGTTTTGCGGTATGCGCGACTAGGCGTTCGAGACCCCGCCCGTATGTACACATACATGACCGTATTTTCTTTCTTGCACCATGGCCGTTGTACGTACGTGTACATGCTACGTGCGCGCCTCTACTACGACACGTGCGCGCCACTACTATGACACATGCGCGCCTCTACATCGACCAGTATGTACGTACACGTTCGCCACTAGGATGATAACGCTACATACGCTTCGACCAGGTGGGTCCCGACTGTCAGGCACATCCTTGCCTGCGAAGATGTAGCTGGTGGGACCCAGCAGTCAGGGGGGCGAATCGTTATTTTTTTGCCCGGACGCACTTCCTTGCGTGCGAAGGTGTAGCTGCTGGGTCCCATTAGTCAGGGGGGCGAATCGTTTTTTCTTTTCCCGGACGCACTTCCTTGCGTGCGAAGGTGTAGCTGCTGGGTCCCAGCAGTCAGGGGGGGCGAATAGTTTTTTTTGCCCGGACGCACTTCCTTGCATGCGAAGGTGTAGCTGGTTGGTCCCAGCAGTCGGGGGGTGAATCGTTTTTTTCGGACACACTTCCTTGCATGCGAAGATGTAGCTCGTGGGTCCCAGCAGTCAGGGGGCGAATCATTTTTTTCGGACGCACTTCCTTATGTGCGAAGATGTAGCTCGTGGGTCCCAACAGTCAGGGGGCGAATCATTTTTTTCGCGAAATACGGTGGCCCGTTCGGTGGGTCCCCACTGTGAGGTGGAGGAATAATTATTTTGCGCGTAATAAGGAGGCACTTCCTTCCAGCTGTCGTGGACCCAGCTGTCAGCTTCTCCACGTACAGTCCACGTCCGATGGAAGTCGTTCCTTGACCACATTGACCACGCCGCGCCGAGAGCACCACGGCGGTGGACGACGGCGAGGCCCAGGAAGGGGAAGACGCGGAGTCAGGGAAGACGCGGCAGTTGATGCACATGCGGAGTGGAGTACGAGGCTTCACTGGTTCGGCTGCGCTGCCGTCGCCGCAGAATAACAGGGGGTGTGGGTCAGTGCATGAGTGGAGGGATGGCCTGGCCAGCGGTGGGAGTAGTAAGGGGCGGTGAGGCCTCCGCGGCAGCACAGCCGGCCACGGGAGGCAGGAGCAGGCGACACGACCGGCCCTGCTTTGGGCGGCTGGAGCAAGAAGACTAGAGGTTGAAGAAGCACGATGGCCGTTGGATGGACATCGTACGGTCACTGCAGCTAGAATCGTTTATATTGACTAAGTTGACAAAGCCCTTGGTACGTCAACTTAGTATGCCCACAGGTCAGCTTCCGAAACGGTGCGCCCCAGATGTTAGGGGGATGAATCATTTTTGGCTGGGTGAAGCTAGAATATTCGAGATTGAAGAATAAGCACGGCATCCGTTGGATGGACATCCAATGGCCACTGCTACTAGAACCGTGTGTTGACTATAAGTTGACAAAGCCTTGCATACCCGTCAACTTTGTTTTTTTTAGGAGACGCGACAACTTAGTAAGGCCAGAAGTGTGCGGCAGAGAACTTATAGTCCATTTGAGATTTGTAAGAATGTGTAGCCCATTTTTGAATTCTAATGGAATTTACTACAACCCATTTACACTTTGTTAAAAGTACAACCCATTTCAACCAACCGTTCAAAACATAATTCAATAAAATTTCCCACATTTTGATGGGATCCAAATATTTTTATCCCAAAATTTTAGTCAAATTAAATACAATTTCAATATAAATTTATATTGCGTAAAAATCCAACGAAACATTCCGCTCGCAACAATTAATGAAATTAAAATTTCCAATTCCAAAAATAATATTTTATAAAGTAATCACTGTTTGGTGCGTTTTTTTATAGTTACTACCCAGTTTTTATAATCACATCCCATTTATTATTTCTTAAAGCCCATTTTCTTGTTAAGCCTAATGCATCCCTCCTAGGAAAGATTTGCAGCCCAGCGGGGCGGAGAATAACAACTTGACCTTGCCTGGGTATTCCTAAAAAAACTATAGCTGGGCTAGCCATTTTTAGCTTGAAAAAAATTAATATCTGGGCTGGATATCTGGCCTGGGCTAGACGGGCCACAGCCCGCCCAGTTAATACCTGCAGCAATGTTTTCATTGTTGTTCAGAGGAGAAAAATTAATATCTGCGGTAAACATCAAAAAACTCTACAGTGCTCACACCTCAAAAACACAAATACTGCTCGAGCTGCCTGGTCCCAGCTGTCGGCCGCTTCTTGTGCAATTCTCTCGTTTATTGACTACTCCCTCCTTTCCGGTTTATAATGCTCAATTCAAAAATCTCACCAATCAAGGTAGATGGCGAGTGGTGGAATACTTTTTCTAGTTTTGCAAAAGCACCTAATTAATGATCTTGTTATCCTCAAAAAATTATGTTTATCAATGCACTAATTGCAATGCATGCATGCATAAAGTACATGCATTGGTCAATTTTCTCTTAATACTTGCATGCAATGATTTAATGCACCTTGGAATCTGAACATGTGATGGAAAACAACAAAATTGAGCCTTATAAAATGGAAAAACTAAAATTTTGAGATAAGCCCTATAAACTGGAAAGGATGGAGTACATAGGTAGATAATGGTGTGGGACCGTTGAGGGAGTTCCGGACTAGGGGGTGTCCGGATAGCCGAACTATCATCATCGGCCGGACTCCAAGACTATGAAGATAGAAGATTGAAGACTTCGTCCCGTGTCCGGATGGGACTTCCCTTGGCGTGGAAGGCAAGCTTGGCGATACGGATATGTAGATTTCCTACCATTGTAACCGACTTTGTGTAACCCTAGCCCTCTCCGGTGTCTATATAAACCGGATGGCTTTAGTCCATAGGACGAAAAACAATCATACCATAGGCTAGCTTCTAGGGTTTAGCCTCCTTGATCTCGTGGTAGATCTACTCTTCTAACACACATCATCAATATTAATCAAGAAGGACGTAGGGTTTTACCTCCATCAAGAGGGCCCGAACCTGGGTAAAACATCGTGTCCCTTGTCTCCTGTTACCATCCGCCAAGACGCACAGTTCGGTACCCCCTACCCGAGATCCGCCGGTTTTGACACCGACATTGGTGCTTTCATTGAGAGTTCCTCTATGCCGTCACCATCAGGAAGGATGCCTTTTCCCGTCTTTAAAGACGGCACCGTCGTCAAGGGAGCTTTGGCCGCCGGCCAGACTATCCGGCTAGGCGGTTTTCTTATGACCGCCTGTTCGGCCACCGCTCCGACAATGACCTCTCAGGTCATTAAAAGCGATCTTCACGTCAGCTCAGAATTCGGTGAGCAGCTAGATCCGATTGAGCTCTCCTCCATAAACGAGCTCTTGGATCGCATCGCCGCCCTGGGAGTCGCTACCGACTACGATCAGATTGGGCTTAAAACCGATCTGAGAGAAATTAACTCTCCCCAGGTTACCCACCACGTTGTTGTGGTAGAGGAACAATGCGGCGACTCTTCTTCTATGTTAAAAACCAACTATGTCCGGATTCCCGATCCCTCCATGCCGGATTCCCGCGGAGAGACGGACGCTAATCAAATACTGAACCTAAAGTCAGGCATCAGACCAGATCTGTTGGAAAGCGTCCAGCAAACCAAGCTTCCAAATCCGAAAGCTTCTTGGCCTTTGAGCCTCAGATCGGGCGGGGTTCCGAACTTGATTCCACCCGCCCACCCAAACATAAGCGATCTATCTCAAATACGGCAAGAGCCTGATGAAACAGTACATCGTTACTGGGCCAGATTCCTCCTGGTTATGAACAGGATAAAGGACTGCCGTGAAGAAAGCGCGATTTCAATCTTCTGCAACAATTGCACGGACAAGGGAATCATAAACGCCATCAGTCATCGCGAAGTTACACGCTTCATCGACCTAGCGACCATTGTACAAAAATACTGCGCGATGGAAAACCGAAACTAGGTTTTGGGACAATCCGGCCCTGAATACAACCCCAGTCCAAAATAAAAGGGTGCGTCATACTCAAGCACCTGGGTTGAAAACCAAAAAGAAAAAAACCCCTAAAGGGTACGGAACCGTACTGGAGGGATGGCTCAACGGACCCTGCAAAATCCACACTATGGAGGGCGCCACTTCGACACATAGCCTTCGAGCATGTTGGATATTACGGCAGCTGGCCAAAAGTGGCGAAGTCTTTTTAGCCCCGGGCAACCAGCCCAGCAGCACCAGTACGGTATTAACAGTCTTCGAGACTTTCGCATCAAATAACATGCGGAAACGAACAATCCGCAGCCTCGCAAAGTCTACCAAGTAGCTACAACAAATCCATGGAGTGACACGGCTATCACCTTCAATGCCAGCGACGAACCTAAATTCCGAACAGCTAGAGCACCAGCCGCATTGGTCCTCAGTACGATAGTGGACGGCTTTCGTCTTACCAAGGTACTCATGGATGGCGGCAGCGGATTAAACCTCATCTACGAAGAAGCTCTTCATAAAATGGAAATTGACTGGAGCCGCATCGAGCGGAGCAGCACAACCTTCAGAGGAATAATCCCTAGTCAAGAAGTACACTGCACAGGAAAAATCACACTAGATGTAGTGTTCGGCTTGCTGAACAATTACAGGTCCGAAGAGGTCACGTTCCAAGTTGCCCCATTCGGCAGCGGATATCACGCCTTGTTAGGGCGAGAGGCATTCACAATCTTCCAAGCTATACCCCATTACGGGTACATGAAGCTCAAAATGCCCGGACCCAATGGAATAATCACTCTCGCCAGTGATCCAGATACAGCACTCCGCGCTGAAAATAAGACAGCCGCACTGGCCCTAGAGGCATTATCCGAAGCCCTAGCGGCAGAGGAACTAACTACGCTGCGGTCCACGGTGGATAGGGACGATGTGATACTCGACAAGAGGTCCAAGTCCACCTCTTTCAAACCAGCAGACGAAATAGTCAAATTTCAGGTCCATCCAACGGACCCCACAAAGACGGCATCCATTGGGGCACAATTAAATCCTGATGTAGAAGCCGCACTACGAGAATTCCTTCGGGAAAATTGGGACATTTTTTCCTGGCACCCTTCAAACATGCCAGGAATCCCACGCAGGCTGGCAGAGCACAGCCTAAATATCCTAAAAGGATTCAAGCCAGTTGAACAAGCCTTTCGGCGATTTTCCGAACCCAAAAGACAGGCAATGGGAGAGGAGCTAGCCAAGCTCTTAGAAGCCAGATTCATCAGAGATATCAAACATCCGGACTGGCTAGCCAACCTAGTAATGGTACCAAAAAAGGACAAATCCTGGCGCCTCTGCATCGATTTCAAAGACCTTAACAAGGCCTGTCCAAAGGACCCTTTCCCTCTCCCTCGCATTGACCAAATCATCGATGCTACCGCAGGGCACGATTCATTGTGCTTCCTCGATGCATACTCCGGATACCATCAAATCAAGATGGCGGAAAAAGACCAGGCCGCAACGGCATTCATTACTCCATATGGGCCATTCTGCTTCAACACAATGCCCTTCGGACTCAAAAACGCCAGCGCAACATATCAGCGCATGATTCAGACATGTCTGGCTACCCAGATAGGCAAAACAGTAGAGGCATACGTAGACGATGTGGTCGTCATGACCAAACACGTCGAAACTCTAGTAGACGACTTGAGGCTGACATTTGACAACCTCCGAGCATATGACATTAAGCTCAACCCGGAAAAATGTGTCTTCGGAGTACCAGCCGGAAAGCTTTCGGGCTTCATTGTATCCGGTAGAGGAATTGAAGCAAACCCAGCCAAGATCCGAGCTCTGTCACAATTGGATATCCCAAAAGACCTCAAGCAAATACAAAAACTAACTGGGTGCGTAGCGGCTCTGAGCCGCTTCATTCCTGTCTGCGAGAAAAGGCTCTGCCCCTCTATCGCCTCCTCCGGCGCACCGAACACTTCGACTGGACGGATGCCGCCACGGCCGGACTCGAAGAAATCAAGGCCATACTGGCAACAAATCCGGTCCTGGCCGCGCCCAACCTGGGCAAACCTATGTTATTATATATCGCAGCAACACATCAAGTTGTCAGCGTGGTACTCGTCATCGAACGAGAAACAGAACAGCACAGATTCCCTCTTCAAAAACCAGCGTACTATGTATCCACTGTCTTAACTCCATGCAAGTCCCGGTACCCACATTATGAAAAGATAGCGTCTGCGGTGTTCATGGCAGCCCGGAAGCTGCGACACTACTTTCAAGAGTGTTCCATAACGGTGGCCTCCGAAGTACCTCTCAACGATATTATAAACAATCGCGACGCAACAGGCAGGATTGCAAAATGGGCCATTGAGCTCTTACCATTTGACATAACCTACAAACCACGACGAGCTACAAAATCGCAAGTTCTGGCTGACTTCGTCGCCGAATGAACCGAACTCCCTAAAGAGTACGGCGCGTACTCCAATTGGGTCATGCATTTCGACAGATCCAAAATGTTGGCTGGCTTGGGGGCTGGCGTCGTCTTGACGTCCCCACCTGAAGACACAGTCCAATACGTACTTCAAATAATGTACATGGACTCCAACAACGCAGCCGAATACGAGGCCCTTCTACACGGCCTCCGGATGCCAATCTCCATGGGCATTCAACGCCTAGAGGTGCACGGGGATTCAAACCTCGCAATATCCCAAGTAAATGGAGACTTTGACGCCAAAGATCCGAAAATGGTAGCTTACCGCAACGCCGTCCTAAAAATGTCGGCTCGGTTCGAAGGACTCGAATTCAACCATGTAGCCCGGGATAATAACCAGGCAGCAGACGTGTTAGCATGCATCGGTGCAAAACGCGATGCCGTCCCTCCAAACATCTTCCTGGAATGGCTCTTTAAGCCATCTATATTATGGGAAGAGGAGTCCGGAAATAACAATCCGGAGCCAGCTGCAGCACCTAACTCAGACAATTCTAACACAATCGGCGGCTCGGCAAATGAAATAACACCTTCAGCCCACGAAATAATGGCAGTAATTGCCCCGTGGACGGAACCATTCCTAGCCTACTTAATTAGGCAGGAACTTCCCGAAGACCAAAATGTGGCCCGCTGCATAGTTTGGCGATCTAAAGCCTACAAGGTCCATGAGGGAGAACTTTCTAAGAAAAGCACAACCGGAGTCCTTCAAAGGTGTATCTCCGAAGAGGAAGGGCGTAATCTCCTGGCTGAAATTCATGCCGGACTCGGCGGGCACCACGCTGCAGCCCGGGCCCTTGTAGGCAAGGCCTTCCGTACAGGATTTTATTGGCCGACAGCCCGGGCAGATGCTCAGGATTTAGTCCAACGATGCATCGGTTGCCAGCTCTTTGCTAATCAAATCCACATGCCACCCACCGCCCTCAAAACTATACCCATCACCTGGACGTTCGTGGTCTGGGGGCTTGACATGGTTGGACCCCTTAAAGGGGGAACCCACAAGCACAAATACTTATTGGTCATGGTGGACAAATTCACCAAATGGATTGAAGCCAAGCCGGTTAAAACGGCAGAATCCGGACCTGTGATAGATTTCATATATGGGGTAGTACACCGTTTCGGTGTCCCCCACAGCATCATCACTGACAACGACACGAATTTCACGGCCGACGAGGTTAAACTCTGGTGCAAAAATATGGGCATCAAGCTCGACTACGCTTCAGTCTATCACCCCCAAACTAACGGTCATGTCGAGCGAGCAAATGGTCTAATCATGAGCGGCATCAAACGCAGACTCGTGCGGTCCCTCAAGGAATCTAACACGCACTGGGTAGAAGAGCTCGACTCTGTACTCTGGGGGCTGCGGACCATGCCAAACCGAACTACCGGATTCACACCATTTTTTATGGTGTATGGCGCAGAGGCAGTTCTGCCCTGCGATTTAATTCATGACTCACCTCGCGTGCGCATGTACGAAGAAAGAGAAGCCGAGCTGGATCGGCAGGACAGTTTGGACGCCTTAGAGGAGGAGCGGGATGTGGCAAAAGCTCGTTCCGCATTTTGTCAACAGCAGGCTCGAAGATATCAAAGCAGAGAAGTACGGCCCAAAGCTTACAATGTTGGCAAACTTGTTCTACGCCTGCCGGACAAGAAAAAGGACAAACTTAAGCCCAAGTGGGAAGGTCCCTTCATCATCGACCAAGTCCTGACCGGCGGATCATACCGTCTACGTAACGCATCTGACAACCGACTCGAGCCGAACCCATGGAACGCAGCCCGTCTCCGAAGATTCTACGCCTAACGCCGGACTCAGAGTTCGTCTCACTCCTCCGTCCACCTTTTTACATTTTCACTGTCTCTTGTCCCCCTCCTTCTTCCTACTTTTTTTTTCTTTTCAATACCTTTGATAGGCTGATTTGCGCATTGTTCGCACACACTTGATGTGCTCCTAGCACTCATTATACCTGGGGGCTTCTTTAACATAAGCTTATTTATACGGGCTTCATGCCCAACACATGTGTCATACTTCCGCATGTACCTTTTATTCACCACTATATGCATCGATATGACTTAAGTTTTGGCCAAGCTGGGTTGCCTGGCTCCTGTGCTTACCCCTATGTTCCCGATTGTTCGGCTAGGAGGTAAAGGGAGCACCTCTGCGATTGTTACTGCCGGGTCAGCCGGATGTGTACCTCAGACTGGGTGAAGCCGAAAGCTAGCGTTCTTAAGAGAATATTCCGTCGGTGACTTGAAAGATGATTTATTACTTACTTATTTATTTACCCCCAGATGCTTTTTCTGCTATTTTCACAGTCCGGACATGCACTTTAGGGCATGCCTCCTAGGGAAAGGAACCATTAACGGAACTATTCTCCCTGGAAGATGTTTCTTACTAACCATGTAATATAATATAGCTAGTTGGGCACTTGTCTGATAAAGCAATTACGACCCCGACGCCTTGTCTCCACGCATGCCCCGGTTCTTCTATAACCGTAAGGGTATTCGGACACACTCCGGACTGTTGGGTCCCGAGGTTGAAGCGAAAAGGTCCGCAAAGACAAACGATCTACAATCCGGATAGAAGGCATTTTACATGTCATTTCAAATTACATCATCAAACTGACTGATTGTACTCCTCTTCAATCCCATCTAACAGGCTGTCTAATTTACAGTCCTGTTGGGAATATTTCGCGGCCAGTTCTACTTGGCCGTACATCAAGCTCACAGGGATCTCCTTCCCATCAGGCCCCGCAGGTCCGACCTCGGCCATGTGGTTTGGGTCAGCCTTCGGGTACCGCGTCTTCACCATGGCCCAGGCCTCCCTATCGCCTTGACGGCAGGCCGATATCTTCCACAGACGGAGGCGTCGCCGTGCTCCCTGAAGCTTCTCAGCAAGCCCTCCAAGGCCCTCGGGTAGGGAGACGGAAGGCCATAAAGCCTGAACAACGCCACTCATCGCCTGCCGAACACGTTCGAGTAGTTGCACCAGCTCGGGAAGTTGGTCACCCGTTGAACCAGGCATTTCTTCCGCAGGGCGACCTGTGAGTACACCTAAAGACACATTTCTGTCAATCGACTTCCTCGCCGAATTCTTCTTTTCAAAGGAATTTGCTCAAGCACTTACTATAAATGCCGCGACGAAGCCGCTGATTCTCCTTCACGGAGCCAGACAGCTGGGCCCGAACACCTTTCAGCTCTTCTCCTAGCTGGGTGTGGGCAACTTGGAGCTTGTTTCTCTCCTGCTGCACCTTCATAAGCACCCTCTCGCCGGCCTTTAGCTGACGCAGTAGTTGTTGCCTGTCCGGATCTAGTCCGGCGCCCTCCGCAATATTATTGACGCCGCACTTTGTTAACTACTTATCTTTTCGAAGTACGTATTACCAGCGGGGGTCTCTGTCACTCCCCCTGTGGTAGCTAGTGCAGCCTCAAGTTGGGCCTTGCACTCTTGGAGCTCCTGGGATAGGTGGGTATTCTTCTCCGTAAGATCCTGCATAATAAATGATCCTTAAATCAGTTATTTTAACTATTTTAAGTCTCGGGGGCTACTAGCATATATAACTATTAAAATTACTTACCCGTATGTCCTTCACATACTGCTCCGTGGCTCTGGTTAAACCATCTTGAGCAGCACGGAGGTGCGCGTTTCCCGCATCAAAGGCATTCAACGCCTCCAAGGAGAAACACGCGTCACGAAGAACTGTCCGGCGACGCCTGTGATTCATGGCGCTCTCCACCTCAGACCGGGTGGCGGACAGCCTGTCGGCATCCTCCGTCGGAGGAACATCCGGCTCTTGCCTTGTGTTCGCCTCCACTTCCGGACCACGCGATGGAGCATGGCTGGCGGAGGCTTGATTGGCAATCTCTCCGGACACTGTCCGGCGAGCGCTCTTTCTCCTGGAAAAAGTTATGAGCATTAATATATACCTCCTAGGGATCCTTCCCTTAAAAACAACGGTGCGCAGACCGTTGCGGCAACGTTTCGATTCGCATCGCACTCCTCTTCCGCCTGCGGGGCCGAACTGACCCTTGCTAGTCAGCCGCCGCAGGTTCGGCTTCCCGCCTTAAAGGCACCTCCTGCGATGCACCATCACTATAGGATGGTCAGAATTGAGCACAGATCAAATGATGGTGGCAAGACCTCGGTCGTAGTCACCTGGGAGGCCGGAAACAAACCGGGGTAGTCAGCCGTAATGGCGACTAGGGCATTGTCCATGCTAAGTTGGTGGAACACCCCGTCAATCAGCTCCACCTTTATGTCCGGATCCTCTTCGGAGGTCGGATCAAAGGGATCGTTCCAGATCCTCGGGCTGTGGAGTTAGGCTTCGTATGCCCTCCACGTCTCGGCGCAGCTCCTACGTCAAAATCACAAAGTAAAATACTTGACTTTGGAAGTATGGATCGGGTAGATAAACGTCTGCTTACCCAGCTCCGAGGGTTATTCATGGAGAATCCGTTCAATGGATTCGTGCAGAGAAAGTCCTCCTCCTCCCCCTTGTACAAGCCGGACAGGATCTTTGCCAGATCGGCTGCTGAGCTCGGCCCTCTGCGGCCATGACGGGTGGCGTCGTCTTCCCCGTTGAAATCCCACATAGGGTGGCCCCTATATTGGAGTGGCTGCACCCCTCGCATAATGCACGTGGCCATGATTCCAATCATGGTCAATCCGGAGTGGGCCAATAACCTAATCTGGCCCATCAGATAGTGGACGCTCCCATCATCCTCCGGTTGAGGGCTCTGCGGGAGCCAACTCGGGCGTTTCTTCAAGGGAGCATTGCTGAACTCCGGGAGGCCGATCCGAACTGGATCCGGCAGAGGGGCGTCGTCCATGTAGAACCATTCCGAAGGCCAGTCTTCGGACACCTTCTTCGGAGTGCCGGATAGATATCCGGTCCCAGCGATGCGCCATATTTCGGTTCCGCCCACTTGATATATCGACCCCTCATAAGAACGGGGTACGAGGCAAAACAATCTCTTCCACAGCGCAAAATGGGGCTCGATGCCCAGGAACAGCTCGCAAAGAGCTGCAAAGCCCACGATGTGCAAAATGGAGGCAGGTGTGAGGTGGTGAAGCTGGAGTCCGTAGAACTCCAGGAGCCCCCGGAGAAACAGATGTATGGGAAATCCGAGTCCCCTTATTAGATAAGGGACGAAGCATACCCGCTCTCCTTTGGAAGGGTTGGGGACGCTCTCCTCCTGCTTTCCACCCTTGAAGGTGGCCAGTCCGGCTCGAGCCGGAACCATGAAAGCTGGGGGAAGATATCCCTCGGTTTGGAGCGCCACTAGCTCGCTGTGTGGAACCGAGCATCTCCCCCAATCTCCTGGCTTAGGGCTGGGAGCGCGAGAGGAGGAGCCGCGTCGACTATCCATGATGGAATGGATTTTTGTCAGAGGCGCTTCGATGAGAACTTGCGAATGGAGGATGGTGTGAGCTGGATCTAGATCCTCGCCTCTCTTATAGGCGGCTCGTTCGCACGGCTAGGGGGTAAAATGTAAAAATACCCTAACTTTTCGCATTCATACGACACATGGAAGAAGGCCATTATTGGGCGTAGAAGCCAAGGAGCGCAACATTTATAAGGAAGCCGAACACTATTCGACAGGAACATGAAGTTTGAAGGAGAACCCACCTTGCAACGCCGAAGACAATATACGCGTCGGACTCGTCGTCGCTGAAGCCCGGTTCGGGGGCTACTGAGGGAGTTCCAGACTAGGGGGTGTCCGGATAGCCGAACTATCATCATCGGCCGGACTCCAAGACTATGAAGATTGAAGATTGAAGACTTCGTCCCGTGTCCGGATGGGACTTTCCTTGGCGTGGAAGGCAAGCTTGGCGATACGGATATGTAGATTTCCTACCATTGTAACCGACTCTGTGAAACCCTAGCCCTCTCCGGTGTCTATATAAACCGGATGGCTTTAGTCCATAGGACGAAAAACAATCATACCATAGGCTAGCTTCTAGGGTTTAGCCTCCTTGATCTCGTGGTAGATCTACTCTTCTAACACACATCATCAATATTAATCAAGCAGGACGTAGGGTTTTACCTCCATCAAGAGGGCCCGAACCTGGGTAAAACATCGTGTCCCTTGTCTCCTGTTACCATCCGCCTAGACGCACAGTTCGGGACCCCCTACCCGAGATCCACCAGTTTTGACACCGACAACCGTGATGTCAGGAAACCAGGAGGAAGCAAAATAAATTATAGTTTTTTATATATATATATATATATATAATAAGGAGGCACTTGCGTACGTGAGGCTATGGACCTGGTGGGTCCACATTGTCATCCTATCCAAGTAAAGTGATCTCCTCACCCGCGCGGGCTTTCCGCCCAAAATAGTCAGCACCGGCCGCCCCGCTTCCCGGTGAAGGCGATTGCTCCGCCTTCAAACGACACAAGTGTCGTCCGTCCGTCCATCTGCCGCACACAGTAATGATAAGCGGATGCGGAGGCGGCTACTGCCCACCAGCGTCACACGTCCGTCCCTCCGCCCGCCCACCATTGCTATATAAACTGCTGCGCCGGCCATAGCCGCAGTCATCCGCATCCGTTGCCTTTCTCCTGTCCACACCACTACTGCCCACCATGGCTTCCTCGTGCTCCAGCGCTCTTCGGGACGGGCGGACGATGGACCACAAGGAGATAGCAGCCATTGCTACCGACCGGCTGGCCGGCAGGCAGCCGGAGGACGACGACGTCCCAATGGAGAACATGGTAGTCGACGATCCGGCGCCAACCCCCTCCTCCGCGCCATCCTCGCCGGTGCATTGCACCATGACCATCGGCGAGGCCCGTGCCCAATATATGGACAAGGTGAGGCAGATGCGTGAGGAGCAGTTCCGGCAGGCGCGGGCCGACGCCGCCTACAACCACCATCTCCTCCAGGAGCACCTGCATGCAGAGGAGCAGATCGCCGTGGACCGGGCGGAGCAGGAGGCGCTGCTCGACTCGTACCGCCCCGCCCGCAAGGGATGCCTCGAGCCCTGGCCATACCGCATGCGGGTGGCGAAAGCTGCGGCCGCCTACAAAGAGGCTAGCAAAGAGGGCGATGAAGCGGGCGAGGCGCTGTTTGGCGAGACCGATGATGAGGCAGAGGACGCCCTGCTCCGCCGATGCCCCGCGGCGCCAACAACGAGGCAGAGGACACCGCCGACTCCGCCAAGGCCCCGTGGCACCAACAACGAGGCAGAGGACACCGCCCGCTCCGCCAAGGCCCCGCCCCGCCAACATCGAGGCAGAGGACATCATCGGCTGAGCTGAGGCCCCACCATGCCGACAATGTGGGGGAAGATTTCCACCGCTCCGCTGAGGCGCCGCCTGCCGGCAACGAGATAGAGGCATCGCCGGCTCCGTCGAGGCCCCGCCCCGCTGCCAACGAAGTCGCGCCACACAGAAAACGAGGAAGAGTAGAACACGGTAGGTCGCCGCCGCTCGAGTCCAAGTAAGGCCAACGCTGCTACCCTCCGGTTGAAGCCAAGCTAGGCGGGTTGACCATTGACGGCCAGTTAGCTTCTTGGCAGCGATGTGGAGTCAGAGAGCTGCGCTGGAGAAGAATGCTACTTCTACTTAACTGCTGGTGTAGTTGGCTGACTGGCACGTGGGCCCAACAGGCCACATGTCAGTTACGCAACTGCACCTACAGTTAAGTCACTGAAGCTTCTGTTCGTCTCAGCGGGACACAGGTGGGTAGCTTCGGTTAATTAATTATAACTCCAGCGCACCCCTTTTTAGTTTTTTTTTCAAAAAGGAGGATGACCCCCGGCCTCTGCATCTGGGAGATGCATGCGGCCACAAACACCCCTTTTTAGTTGAAGAATGTATGAAATGTAATGAAATTCGGCATGTTTATATGAAATCCGACCGTGTATGAATGAATTTATTTTGATTAGTTCGAATTCCTGTATCACTGGCATTGGATGAACATGCAAAACAATACGTACTAGCATTATTCCTAGGGTGATCACCACGTTTGCAGCAGTTTCACATGAACTCCCTCCGGTCCTTTCTAGTCTGCATACAAGTTTTGTCTGTAGTCAAACTATCTCTACTTTGACCAATCTTATACAAAAAAGTATGCACTTTCACAATGTGCGAAGTAAAAAGGAATAGAAGGAGTACAAAGAGTTTGAGCAGCTTTTTAGCGTTTCTGTACATTGCAATCAAACACACAGGCCTGGCAATTCATAGAGAACATTCAAAACAATCGATGATTATGCATCTAAGCGACTCACATGTCAGAGGCAATATTTACTTCACAACTAAAGAATAAAGAAAAAATTGATCGCCACTGCTAATAGCAAAGGACGTCCCATTCGAAAATATCAAACGCATATCTTGCTAAAATCAATGAGCAAAATTTGACAAGGTTGTCCCATTCCAAAATATCAAATGCCTATGATTGTGGAATGGGCAGGGTTTGCCATCAGTTCGGACATTGACATGGCCACTCGTACTAAATAAACCATCTCTTCTTTTTGTGCAGTTCCACCAAAATCAACCAAATTCGCGCTTAGCTTTTATGCTTTCGCCCTTATATGTTGCAACGCCTTGAACTTATGGGCACCTCCTTTCTTGTGGTGGAAATGAATGATTCGATGTATTCATGAACATTTTGTGCAGTTCCTATTGAAATCAAGCTGAGCACCCCTGTTTGCACAAATACAAAAAAGTGATTAGTATAAAGCAAACTGTACTATGAATTGACAGTTTCAACAGGCACATACATGGTCCATGTAGAGCACACTTTTAGAAAAATGGAACTCACCAGAAAGAATCCTAGAACAACATTGTACTTGCGCATCATAGCAAAAAATGGAGATTTGTCAGTCCTTCTGAGCTGAAGTTAGTTTGGTCTTGTGGGGAGTAATGTAACCATCCTTCAACTGCTCCTTCTGATGAGAAAAAGATAGACAATGCTTCTTCATCCTGGCATAATCGGAACTAGTCACTTCACGTACTCCATATTCTTCTTCAGAGGAATATGATCATGTTGTGCAAAGACAAGAGGACTACTAAATGCTGGCATCCATGTTTGCTCGAAAAAAAGGAAAGGAAATATTTAAAACAACACAGATGAAGCACTTCCCAAGGACAATACCACTTTTTCATGACAGTATCTAAACAGTAGCACAACACTAATAGAGATGACAAAGCTCAATCATATGGATGAAATCAGTGGGCGAGTACCAACCTTTGTCAGGAGGCTGATTGTGTAGAGCATACAGATGAAGCACTTCTCGGGAACCATCTGTTGCTATCTACGGGGGTGGCCATGCTTACTATATACTCCTGGATTAGTTTAATGTTTCCAACATCTTCTTGTGTAGTTCCACTAAAATATATGGTATCTTCAAACAAGATCCCTGTTTGCACAAGTAGAGATAATTACGTATGGCATCAAATCAGTGGCAAAACAATTGCTTGTTCCAGCCATAGCAATAAATTAAGATGCAAAACTATATCATTACTTGTGTCATCACAGTTCCAGTGCTTCATTACAGCACCGGGAGTTGATTTTTGTTTTTCTTCCGCTTGTTCTTCCCCGTCATCACTTGGTTCAATAACAGACAAGCTTCGCCTTCAACGTAAGATTTGGCATGTCAAGTAGGGAGCACAAGTATAGTACTAAACTTAATTTTCTGATGAAAGTGGCAAAATACAGGCCATCAGTTGTGAAATATCCTTATCTTACCTCAATGGGATATTACGGTGCAGATACAGATTGGAAGTATTGTCTCCATTTGTGCAGTTCACTAAAATCAAGCAACATTATCGTACAAGTAGCACAACATATGAAAGCACACGGCAGAATCATGTGAAAGAAGGCTAGTACTGACCTCTCATGATGCGGAATTCAAACAACTCACAAGAAGAAGATCTGAACCAAATTTGCCTTACCGGATAGGAATTAAGATCACCTCTTGTGCAGTTCCACTAAGATCAAGCAATCAAGCAACATTGTCAGTGTGACATTTTGATTGAACTGCACAAAACACTCTTAAAACAAAAGTGTTTTGTGCAGTGCAACAAAAGGTCACAATGGCAACGAGGTGAAGTAGATAACCCTGTTTACACGGAGGTGTAAAGGAAACAATTAGTGGTCAATAACGGTGGATGACACAAAAGCCAACAAAAAGAAACATCTACCTTATCTAAAAGGGAAAGAAAGCAAGACAGTAGCATTTCTCAAACGGTGGCATTTATTAATATTAACATACAGATTATATTAACATGTTATTTGCTTTTAACTGTGGCGTTGCATCAATTTTCTAGCGGCATTATTAGAGGGTGTTTGTTTACAGGGACATTTTGGTGTAGGGACTAAAAAAACTCCATGTCAGTCACATCTAAACCAAACAGGAGGGACTTTTCGGGACTAAAAGTGGGCATTTGGGACTAAAGAAAGAAGACCCCAAGGGCGTCTTTTTGGGACTTTTTCTATTAGTTTATTACTAGGGGTAACATGGTCTTTTATCATGTCATTTAATACCTCTAGTCCATGTTTAGTCCCTGGAACCAAGCAGGTATGGACTAGGGAGTTTTTAACCAAACAGGGCCATGGATTAACAACAGCTAATGAGTTGCACGGGACAGTGGACGCACCAGCACCATGTGCATCTACCGATGTACTGTGATCGTGCACAGTCTGTTGCAACAAAGAACAAACAACCAAGGAGCATATTTGTGTTGGTCCCAGTTTTATTATCTTTAGACACCTTTCCCTATGTGAGCGCAGCAAATCTAGTCCTGCTCAAACTCTACAGCCTTGTCCCTTCCTTTCCTTTTTGAACTAGTACTTTTGCCCCTTCCTTTTCTCTTTGAACCACGTCCTAGATTTATGTGATACAACTTTCCCCACTACTTTCCCCCATTCCGTTCCTCTTTGAACCACGTCCTAGATTCATGCTATACAACTTTCCCCCTTCGTTTCCTCTTTGAACCACGTCCTAGATTCATGCTATATACAACTTTTCCCACTACTTTCCCCCACTCCTTTCCTCTTTGAACCACGTCCTAGATTCATGGTATGCATGCAGCCAGAGCAATGCATGTGGAGTAAGTAAAATATACCTTAAGGTTCTTGGGGCGTAGTTCGGTGGGCAAACGGGACGGCGGCGAAGAAGAAGGGTCGGAGGCCCTCCCGCGCCGCCGCTGGGTGGAAAGTGAACAACAGCGCCGGTAGTGGATTCCCTCCCTCACCAAAGGCGACAGCGTTAAGCCTCCTTCCCTTCCCGGCGGATGGATCCTGCCGGCTCTTTGAGCAGCAGTCAGGGGAGAGAGAGGCCAACGAAATCTTGTTTAGATCTGGAGAGGGCGAGAGAGTGTGAAGAGAGCAACTACAAGCGCTGAGGATCCAGCGGGAGAGGGCGAGAGAGTGTGAAGAGAGCAACTACAAGTGCTGAGGCTCTAGCGTGTATATATATACTGGAGAGAGAGTGCGAAGCGTGCAAAACCTAGAAAACATTTTGACTAGTCAAAGAATCCTCCAGGCAAAAATTATGCTCAAGTGTAGTTATCGAACCCGAGACCTCAAGTTTGATGAGCGAACAGGCTAACCAGCTACACAACCCTCCCGTTATGTTCAACGAGAGGAAAATAACCTTTTATACATTCCTGCATTCGTGTGATAGGCATGCCGTGTTTGTGTGTGTGTGTGTGGGAGTCATTAGGATTTCAATCATAATCTTGTCATGTGGCTTTGGTGGTAAGACTATCCACAGTGGTTCAGAAATAATGCAGCCTTAGTCACCTTACCTCTCTCCACGTAGTATGTTGGGTACCACCATTCAGAGGGTGAAACAAACAAATTAATAAGAAAAATTAAAAGCACCAGCAGTGTATCTTACCACCTCACACATCTCGCTACTGCTCGGGAACACTGTCCAATTGATCCCTCTGTTCGCTCACGTACTATTTTAAGTGAATCCTTATTATAACATGCACACAAATTGTGGGCACTTGTATTTGACTTAAGTCAGTGTGCCACCGTATCTCGTATACTTAATACTCCCTCCGTCTAGGTGTAATAAGTCACGTTAGAAGGTGCAACGGGACCAAGGTGCGTGCATGTGCGTGTGTGTGCTTAACAACATGTGTGTGTTAGAGAGTGCGACAGATCGACCTACTCCTACAGAGATATGGTGTGTAGTGTACGATTTTAGCCACGAGAGTTGGTGCATCCTCTCGTTTCCGGGCGTGTCCGGTAGGGACATGCAGACAGCTGCCACGCCCGCTCCTGACTAGCCTGGCCCACCCAAAGCCCCTCCACCGCCCACGCGCGCTTCCCGCCCGAAACAGTCAGCACCGCTTCAAAGAGTCGGTGCCGCATTCATGCTCGGGCAGAGCAGACACGACCTCTCACTGGCGCAAGAGTGATGGTTGCTTCGTCCGTCCAACTTACTGTTGGGTCTAGGTGATTTGATGGCTCATTGGTCTTTATTACTGAGGTGGTAGGACTGCTGGATGTCCCACGCTTTCGGCGAAAGGAGGTAGTAGATTACAATTTTCTCCATTCTTACAGCGGAGGAGTGCAAGAGCTGTGAAAACACGCAGGCTTAGTGATTACATGGCCCACCTCACACTATCACCGTGCGACACCTAACTCTTTACATACTACTCCCTCTGTTCCTAAATATTACTAGATGAGTCCCCGCTCGTTGCCGCGGAACAGCGGTATATCTCTCTGCACAAAATTATCAATTTCATAGAACTAAAAATAAATCTATAACCGCATGAAAAATGTGGTAGCCAAACTAAATAAACTCCCATCATCATTTAGATCATCCCACATAAGGAAAAAAGATCAGCCAACTCCTACTGCATAATGGGATTATATTTTTCTTTTTGACATGTTAATGGGACTTAAAAGCTCACTTACATGCATGCTACCGGTGCATGCTTGCATGCAGACATGTTGTTGTGATTTAAAACCCACTCACATGCATGTGCCACAGTATTTCTGCATGCTTGCATGTGGCTTAGTGCTGAGCCTCTCAACGTCTAGATCAGACGGCTATTATGACTGATTTACTTCATCTAACGGCTACGTCAATTTTGATGATGTGGCTTAAGGAGAGGATAGTGAATTCCTAGTAGTGGGGGCTAGCTATTACTAGTAGATAAGTCCTTGTAGAGATTCCACTAGGTGAACTACATACGGAACAAAATGAATGAATCTACACTTAAAATGCATATATATACATCTGCATGTGGTTAATGGTGAAATCTCTACAAAGACTTATATTTAGGAACGGAGGAAGTACTAGTATAGTACTAGTATGTACTGTAATTTATCAGCGAGATAAATTTGTACAATGCTATGAAGCTTCCAGCTCCTGTTACAAGTATCTTGCATCCAAGGTTGCCCGTTGCAACATTTCATCAAATACAAAGGAGACTAATATGCATGCTATTGCATCTCAATGATTGACAGGTCATAGCAAATATGTACTCCCTCCGCCCAAAATAAGTGTCTCAACTTTGTGCAAACTTTAGTACAAAGTTGTACTACTACTAAAGTTGACACTTATTTTGGAACAATGGTAGCTAAACAAAAAAACGATCCATGCAGTCCCTAGCCCTTGAACCATGAACCCTGACCAGGCTTCAATTTGCTGGCAACGTTCGAGCTTCCTAATAAATGTTTGCAACCTTTTGACCATCGGATCATTTTGTGCAGTTTCACCAAAATCGAGATGAGCATCCCTGTGGCAAAGAAATTGAAAAAGCGTGATTAGAATAAGATTACTAGGACTAGTTGATGAGACATAAACTCATCACAAATACAGTACATAGAAGCCAGTAGAGGTATCAGGTATGTGCGGGGCAAAGAAGTAGAGAAATATCCACAGGGAGTGATGTGGGCAGCTGGAGCAGTGGTGCAAGTTGGCTGTAAAGGGAGTTGTACCTGAGGGACGTAGCTCGACCTTGAGGAGGGCGGCGGGAGGCGGCAAATGCCCACGTCGCGGCAGTGAGCAAGGGACGAAGGCACCCTCACAGGCTTTGTGAGGGAGAACGACGGGGACCCCTGATCGGGACGTGCCGACAGTGGGTTTTCGCCGTCAACGACGGACACCCCATCTACACTAAGCATCCACCCCTTCCCCAAGTGGACGTGATACGCCGGGATGTTAGAGATGTGGCCACAGTCGTTTTGTGCGAGAGAGTGTGAAGAGAGCAACCCCAGCAAGCAACCGCGTAGGCTGGCCCGTCCTGACTATGTATATAGTGGAGCGGTTTCCTTTTCTCTCCATATGAACCTATCATATTGCGTACGTGCCATTGAGGAAAAAACTATTTATAAATGACGCGGCACCTACTACTCGTTCTCCTATAACCTTGCGCTTGGCATCTCCAAAATATTAACCTTGCGATTGGCTCTTCGCCTCTTCGGGGAGTCGAGCAATAATGGTACTGCAGTATATATCGTTCTGGCTATATGAGACCGAATGAATTGCTGCACGTCCACCACGTGGGCGAGGGTTGAGGGGCGAGGGAGAGTGCTACTACATACGGAGAAAAATGAGTGAATGTACTCTCTAAAATACGTCTATATACATCAGTGTTTTGAGTATGTACTAGTAGTTCATATTGAAATTTACTAAGGACATATATATTCCAAACAATATGATATAATCTCTATAACCAAGGTAGTAGGGACGAGTAAACGGAGGGAGTAGTAAATTTTTCTCCTCGTCCTGCAAGCCACCGCGCGCATGGGCGAGGGAGGAGCAAGCTTCACCTCATCCTGCAAGCCACCGCGTCCGTGGGCGTGGGAGACGGCGTACTAAGAAAGCTTCTCCTTGTTCTGTGAGTTGACGGGACACATCAAAAGTACTCCAGTGTATAGAGCCTTTCCTCTAAGGTAGGCCCACATGGTTTGCCTCTTTTTTTAATTTAACATAACGCGTCAAGTCGCAATTTGTTTGTTCATCCGTGGTAGATGATCCTCCCTCCACCAAGTGGACAACTAGTACACGTGCCAAATTACCACGTGGGCTGCCTTTTTCGTACAGAAATGAGCTCCACCATGTACCCGCGCGGGTGTGGTTGGGAAAGAGACGGGAGTACGTGCGCCGTGCATGCACCTCTTCTCTTCGTGCACGTCCCCCACCTATGTGGGTGTGTGTGAAAGATACAAACCGCGTTCGTGAGTGTTTTTTGTTTTGTGGTGGGGGTGCGGGTGGGTGGGGGTTTGATTTCGTGAACTATTAGTGGGAATATGTGTCGATGACATCTCAAACAAAATTTTGCATGCAATGTGTGTGAAATGGAGGCCTATCCATATCATACATAGAGGGTCGGGCAATCCACGAGAGTAGAGGGAGGGGTCATAGCTATCGATAGAGTCGAAGAGAGGATCAAGTACGGGTGGGTGCGAGATCGATGAAGAGAGCCATCGAAATTGCGTGTGTGTGTGTGTGCAAGTCAAAGATATAGGGCGACTGGCCTACCGGAACATTAGAGGGCATATGTGAAGTTTGTGTGTGGCAGGGAGACATGACTAGAGCGCTTGATGTATCGGTGTGTGGGGGGGAGGGGGAGTGGGGAGGGGTAGGCAGAGGCCTAACTATAGAGGTAAAACGACTCGTATATGTGTTGAGAAGGAGAGACCCAGCTATGTCATGAGGGAGATCGGTCGACATCCATACATAACTGAAGGACGGGAAATATGATGGGACACAGAGAGAGAGGAGAGAGAAAGGGAGGGAGAGGGAGGGAGAGGGGTAGAGTGATGAATGGGTGATGGAGTTGCTTCTCGGAGATGTTGGGAGAGGCCTACTAGACAAACTGAGGGTGGAACTGCAATGTTATCAATAAGAGTGGGGATGTGTTTCTGTGTGTGCCTGTGCGTGATAGATCTGTCGGGACGCATCCATGGATGATGAAGGGGAACCATGTGTTTGGTAAGCAAACCTAACTAGATCGGTAGATAAACTTTTGTTTGTCGGAGGAAGGGAGAGACACAACTAATGAGGTAGATCGATCGATGTGTGGGTAAAAACGAGTTATAAGGACCTAGCTGGCTATATGTATAGCGAGAGATCGGTCGGTGTACGTCCATTTGTTAGAGGCAAATAAGGCCCAGCGAGACAGATAGACAAAAAGAATGGAGCTAGGAGGTGGTGCGAGAGGCCCAACTACTAGCTAGATAGGGGGAGGAGTGTGCGGTTGTGAGATCGATTTAAAGAGGGGTGAGAGTTTACACGTGTGTCTGACCATATGAGAGACACGAGGCAAGGACACATAAAGGAGGAGATTGAAGTTGTGTGTGTATGCTGTAGGCAGGCATCGCTGGAGAGGTTTATCGATCGGTGTGTGTCGGAAAGGAGTTGTGGAGACTCTGGGAGAACGACCTAAAGGAAAAAATGAATGTGCCCGGTGGATAGAATGCCGAGGGAGGGGGAGGGCGAGGAGGGCGTGTGCATGCACGAGAGAAAGTTAGTGGTAGCTACAAAGGTTAGAGGACTGTGTGGGTGTAAGAGACTAACAAAGATCATAATTTTATATGAAAGCGGATTCATATATTTGAATAGGAGATCATAGTGTTTTAAACATTGCATGCATGAATATAGCGGTGATACACGTGTCGTGCACATGTTATACCATAATGTGATAATGCATGGCATTTGCAACTCACAGCTAAATGCCGAACAATCTAAACCATACTATACATCAAACAATCTCACATTTTATTTGAATTTGTGATAATGTGCGGCGTTTGCAGCTTACAACTAAATATCGAGCAAGCTAAACAATACTATATATCGAACATTCTCACATTTTATTTGAATTTGTGGTAATGTGTGGTGTTTGCAACTCACATCTAAATACTTGTAGGCGTAGGGGGCGGGGCACCATACATAATGTGATAAACACATTATACATATGAGACATGGTTTAGATTATGAAGATCTAGCTAGAGCTAGAAATGTAATGTGATTTGAAATCAAAATAAAGTGGATTCAAAAAATCTAGTTCGAGTTCATATGTAACTCGATACTGATCATCTGGTGTGCTATGAAGATAATACACAAACGATGGTTTAACTTGACAATAATGATGATTGTAGATCTTATTAAAAGAGAGAAACGAATTCAAATGCTTTTACTTCACAACAATCATTATTGTAGATCTTATTCAAATTTAGTTCATATTGAACCGGTAGTATATACGTTTGGAATGCACTAAAACGTTCATTTGAGTAGTAGGTTGCATGCATTATACACGTAGCGAAATATTTTAATTGAACATAAGATGAATTCAAAGTTTTGAATGACATTTGTAGTGCGCATTGATTTGGTACAATACATGTTAGGCTTGTCCGGAAATTTCAACACACGCCTTGTTAGCCCGAAATATTTAAGATATATCTTTGCCTCGTTGTGCTCCGACAACTCCCTCCATCTCAACCCGCGCCTTGCTATTTTGAAATTACAACGCGCGCGAAAACTCCCACCTCCTGTGAAATCCCGACACGCGAAATGCCGTGGTACCCCTGAACCGAAAGAACTGCCTCAAATCAATGGGGGGTACTTTCATAACTTACCAAACATTTCAGACAAGCGCGTCTCTAAACCGTGGTTCCCCACTGCCATCCCATCTGCCCACCCATTCATACACGGAGGCCATGAAAACCCGCGACGAAACCCCACACCCTGCACCGTCCGCCACCCAGCTGGAGCTTCTTCCACGACGACGTCGTCCACAGCAACACCTCGACGTCCCTCATCCACCGTATCGGATGAGGATCCGTCGTCGATCTCAGCGTCCCGCCGGTTCAGCCACCCCGTCCTCCACCTCCAAGGAGCTGCCCCGACGTTCCCCTTGTCTTTCGCGCCACCTCCATTCCCACAGCACTGTCTTCACCTGCACCACCGGAAGAGCATCATCATCACCGTTTCCTCCGATGAAGCTGCGGCCTAATCGGCGCCACCAAACAGGTTGTACACTAATCGCTGCATTTTCATCTTGATTCGATCTCACAGGGCGCTCGGTCCCGAGCCGACACGGCGCGGCTCCATCCACGGCAGCGTCGCCGGCCACTTCCTCCACGGCGTCGCTCCCTCAGCGGCGATGTCCACATCAGTAGGAGCTGCTGCTGCTTTAGCTCTCGCTCGCGCTGCTGCTCTGCTCTTTCTCTCGGTCCCCTGCCTGGTCTGCTCTTGATATTGCTCTTGCTCGCGCTGCTGCTCTCGCTCTTGCTCTTGCTTGCGATGCTGCTCTGATTTGGCTACACTTCAGTCGACTGAATCGACTTATGGGTCAGTCAATTTCCAAGGGGTGGGCTCGCCGGGGTGAAGGAAGAACCAGCCGCAACGGGGACGGGGGCTCGCCGGAGAGGTACCCCACTATCTATGTTAGGGTTCAAGATGGGGCGGTGGTCGCCGGAGAAAAAG
>NC_041381.1:41854035-41865744 GCF_002162155.2 Triticum dicoccoides | reverse complement strand
GGCAGACCGGCGGTGGGGAGTGTTTTCGGGGCGGGCGGGGCGGCGCACCACCTGCCTTGGGCGGCGGGGGGGCTGCTGTTTGGCCGGTGGTGGCTGGCAGCTCAGGGGAGGTGGAGGCTGAAGATGAACCACAGGCCCTTGATTTCGTATCCAACAGCTGCAAAATCGACTAACTAGAGATGAAAAAGTTAGTCCACCGACATGTAGCCTCACGTTGCTAGTGCGTTCAGTTTCGACAGCAAAATTCAGTTTCGACGGCAAAATTCAGTTTGGACAGTTAGGTTCAGTTTTGACAGTTAAGTTAAGTTTCGGCAGTTAAGTTCAGAGATGAGCGGCTGATGTATTTTACATCTACCATTTTGTGGTTATGTATTTTACGTCATGGATTGGAGATGCTATTAGAATTCCACTCAGGTTAATGTTGTTCGTTGTCTCTTTTGTCCTGCTTCAGCCTCGGCGTCGTACAACTCACCGGAGCTGCTCCAACGACGAAACCCTCCATCACAGCGGAGCATTACCTCGGGCTCCATCTCCAGACGCCTAAGATATTCTTCCCCTCCTCCGACAGCAAAGTCGGCCGGAGCATCCTGACCGGCCAACCCAATCACGCTGAGATCGACATGGCTTCGCCAAAGAGGATGTACACTTGTTGCATCTCTTTTTTACTCTACATGTTATATATATATTGTCCACTGAGCACATGGATTTGTTCCTTTAGTGTCTCCTTGAAAGAAAAAACGTAGGAATTTTAATTTTCACTTGTCCTCCTTTTCAAATTCCTATTCATGAAGCACAAGACTAAGAGATAGTAGCATAATAGCATTATAATCGTACATTTTCTTGTGGTTTGACTTAATCTCACCATGCTTCTTTGCATCCTGTGATCTTCCAATTGTTGTGAATCAAACACCCAGATTGGCAGAAATCCTGTGTTTTTAAATTCTCTGTTTTGCACATGCATTCCTATCCTATTCCTCTCTATTTCCTATCCCTGCATTGTTGGAATCCTCCGATTCAAACGAGCCCTTACAGAATTACTTCTCTTACAGATATTTGTCAAAGAAAACCTTGTGTGGTTTGTCCCGGTCCTGCTGTGCCGTCGTCCACCCCAGCTCAGCTGTTCCAATGACAAAAGGGTCCAGCAGAGCAGGGATCCGGCCTCCAGACTGTCTTTCGCCGCCTCAGATCTTCTTCCCCGCCACTGGCAGCCATGAAAACTGCATTACCATCATCAACCAAGCAGATGACCTCGAGGACTACACAGGTCCACAAGAGAGGTCGCACTCTTTCGTATCTGCTTACATTATGCATCGCTTAATATTACATGCTACTTTATCGTCATGTTCACCGATTAGACTCTGAGTCAGCTCCAAACTAATGGTCAAACTTGATTTTTTAAATGGTTGTGGGGTACATATCGGGGCCGCTATCAATAGTATATATCTACTATCTGGTTAATCTCCGGTGTCTACTATGAGTTTCACGTTGGGTGGGAAACAAACAGTAAAGAAGCCATTATCTGTATTTATTAACTGAAGCCATTATCTGCATGCTATTATTGGTTTGGGGTCTATCCACAGGTTGCTACCATCACTCTGGATTTCTACATGCACTCCTTACATAATCTCACTATGTTTTATTCCTATGCATGACAGTTATTGTAAACAATGGAACTGAACATGTAGAGCAAAACAGACGAGCCTTGCGTGGCAATATAATTTCATGCAGACTCGCTCCATGGTAGGCGCAAAGGCAGCCTCCCCCCCCCTCCACGCATTTCGGATTGTAATCGAGAGGAAGATATCTGTTCTGAGGGGATTTAGAAGGAGAAGATAACTCCTATTTACCCCCTGAGGTCTTCGCTCTAACTTGGCATGCTGATGTTGGTTATATCATGCATATGGTGTCTTGCATTGCTTACTATATACATCAAATATGTCATCTGCTTTGTTTAGACATCCTTTGTGCAAATGCCATCTGTTTAGTTTATTCATCGTTTATGTGAATTATGCAACGCCACCTTGTTTATCCAGGCATCATATATGTGAATTTTGCAATGCCATCCTGCTTAGCCAGTCATCTTATATGTAAATTATATCAGGCCATCTTTTTTTTGTTACATATTACATTCGTCAACAATTTTAGTACATTCAACTGCTCTTCGTGTGCATCAGCCATTTGACACGGTGATGGCAAATTCTGGAGTGAAAACAAGGTCTTCTGAGCAGACTATGCTATCTGACCAAAACAAGGTCTCGCTGGTTACGGATAGCTCCTCAGAGGAGGATTCAGAGACAGATGACCAGTCCTATCCCCCCCCCCCGAGGTGTATGCTCTAACTTGGCAGGGTTATGTTGCTCATATCGTGTGTATGGTGTCTCGCATTGCTATGCCATTTGATTAGTTTAGACATGCTTTGTGTGAATGCCACCTGTTCAGTGTCTAATTACCATATATGTGAATTATGCATTGCCATCTTGTTCCAAGACATTATATATGTGAATTATACAATGCTATCTTGTTGCAAAGGCATTATATATGTGAATGATGCAATGCCATGATGTTTAGCCAATCATCATGTATGTGAATTATATCATGCTATCATTTTTTTGTATTACGTGTTCCATTTGTCGACAACGTTTGTATATTCAACTACTCTTCGTGTGCATCAGCCATTTGAAGCGGTGATGGAAGTATCTAGAGTGAAAACAAGGTATTCAGAGCAGACAATGCTACCTGTTGAAGCAGACATCTTGCTGGCTGTAGAGAGCTCCTCAGAGTAGGATTCATAGACTGATGACCAGTCTTATTTCCCCCCTGAGGTCTATGCTCAAACTTGGCAGGGTTATATTACCCATGTCATGCATGTTCTCTTGCATTGCTTAGTTTTTACATCATATATAGATTGTCATCTGCTTACTTGCTTACTATATAAATCATACATTTGAATTATATCATGCCATCATGTTTACATAGTACATACACATTATCTATCTGAATTATGGCATGGCAACCCATTTAATAAAGACATCATATAGTTATATCATCTCATCCTGTTTAGTATTTACAGTCATCATATTTAGAATTATGGCATAATATCCATGAATGTATGTGAATTATGGCATGCCAACCTATTTAATAAACACATTATATAGTTATGTCATGTCATCCTGTTTACATAGTCTCATATTTTGAACTATGTATTTCCATCTTTTTTAGTTAGCCATCATAATGTGAAATTGTGTCATGCTATCCTGTTTGGTTAGCCATCATATATGTGAAATTTTGTCATGGTATCCTGTTTGGTTAGACAACATAAACATGAATTATTTCATGCCCTCTTTTATTCCCCACTATCCATTGCACCTGTCTATCATACAATGTCTATACTTTCAATTACTTTTCTTGTTTATCAGCCATTTGATTTGGAGAGCGTGATGGCAATATCTTAGGGAGTAACAACACGGTCTTCAGAAAAGATAGTGCTACCAGTTGATGCAGAGAGAACCACGGTTGTACTTGCCCAAGGACCAGATCCACCACACATAACCCAGACTCTCGCAGATTGTACCCCTACCCAGTTGGACAGAGAACCAGCTACACCCCTTTTAACCCCAACCCCGGCAGATAGTAACCCAGTTCTAGTTTACACAGCACCATCTCCACCACAGAGCACCCAAACACGAGCGGTTAGTAAGGGAACTGCAGTGCCCAAAGCATGAGCACCACCACTCCGAATCCCAACTCAACGCTTAAAGGAGAAGAAGATTTGTTCTCAGGTCAGGTTTTGTAGCTATGGTTCATACTCCTTTGCTCTTGCATTACTGTATTTACTCATACCAACAATTTTGAAATTTGAAGGACGGAATTGAAACTCCAATGGCGCAACAGGTATGTTTTAAACCTGTTTCTTGAACTAGTTTGCTGTTGTAACCTGCTCTATGTTGATTTCAGTTTCAATTGAATAAACAGTTATGTTCTCATGTCATGCATATTACAAGTGTTGTTATTGCTCTATAGTTACCCTCACTTATATTCTGTCTATTCTGCTTTGTCTTGAACAAATATTATTTGAACTGTGTCTCTATCTTGATTTGGCAACAAAAACAAGAATGATATAGACCATAAAGTGACCATGGCACATAGATATATGCTTGTTTCATGCTGTTATCCTGTCCACTTTACTACTGAACTCATTTACTATTGGTCTGCTTGTTTCTGCTTGTTTCATATACAACATGGTAAACATGTGATGTGTCTGCTTGTTTCTCTTTTAGAATGCGGACAAAATATTGGAGAACAGTACCGCGTTATCCAATGGTAAAGGAAGTAATGCAGATAAGGTTCAAGATAGTGAGACATCCCTGTTGGTCTCCAAGAAAGCTGATAAAAACTATCTTGACGACAGTGAGGGAACCCAAAAGTTCTGTCTTGATGTAGTGTTCGAGTTACTAGCCACTACTGCTGGCACAAGCTCTTCGAACTCGCTGCCTGAATCAGTTCATCTTCTTGAGTCTCAACTTCAAGTGGAAAGACATCAATCAGATGTGCTGCGACAGGAAGCTGAAGGACTGAGGAAGTCCCTGCAGAATTCAGATGCATATTTTCTGGTGCAACTGCAAGCGCTGGAGGATTTAAGCGCCAAACAAGAGAAAGTTAATAAGCTTGCTAAGCATCTTGCCAGCATTATGGGTACCCAGGATATAGTTTCTTGAGATCTTCTGAAGTGGTTTCAGTTCTGGATTTGTTTTGCTGCGGTGTTTATTTGCGCTGGTCGCCAACTTTGACAACCAGTCTATATGATATGCTGCTTTGTTCCCTATATTTGCACTAGTGGCGAACTTTGATGCCCAGTGGATGTAATATGTGTAATAGCCGTGATAGCCTAGCATAAGTTGCTTGCTTATTTAGTTCCTTGTTGTCTTGTTTATTTGTTTGCTTGTAGTCAGTGCAGTTCTTTCTAAAACTAGGCCACAATAACCATGGGCTAATATTTACTGTAGTGACACTGGGCCTCCTACGGGTCGTAGAAACAGCAGGCCTTCTACGGGCCGTAGAAACAATGGGCCTTCTACGGTCTGTAGAAACAATGGGCCTTCTACAGGCCGTAGAAACAATGGGCCTTCTATGGGCCGTAGAAACAATGGGCCTTCTACGGCCGTAGAAACAATGGGCCTTCTACGGGCCGTATCATCAATGGGCCTTATATGGGCCGTATGACCATAACGGGCCATCGTTAATAGTCCATATTTGATGACGCTATGAAAACGGCCCAACGTATTAACGGACCACAAACGGTCCGATGTAACCACGGGCTGAATTTTGCCCACAAGCAGAAAATGACAGTAACGTGTCGTAAGTAAACGAATGCTGGAAATGAGCCCAAGAATAAATGGGCTCTGAGAAGGCCGAAAGATAACATTTTCTGGAAACAGCCCAACTAAATAGCAAGCCCTTAATGGGTATAAAGTGATATACTGTTCATTACGGGCCAGTTTCACCACGGGCTGTTAGTGGGTGTAAAGTGATACACTGTTCATTGCGGGCCAGTTTCACCACAGGCCGTTAATACGCCAAGAGTTACATAGGGCCTTATATGGGCTGAAAGACGTCATGGGCCATACATGGGCCAGAAGTGAAAACGGGCTGGAATCATATTGGATGGCCCAGATGACGCTACTGGGCCTAATTCGGATAGGGCGTAACGGGCCTTGGGTTAGCGGGCTGTAAATGGGCTATATGCGAACAGGCCATTAACAGGCTTTTTCCATGGGCCGGCCCGCCACCTTTGGACCAAGTCAAACAGGCCGGCCTTTTCATAGGAATGGGCCTCTGTTGGGTCGTGCCACGTGTCGACGTATCATAGGCACCTTCTGTCCAATGAGTGGATGACATCTGTCCCAACGGTGAGCCGACACGTGTTTCCTCCAGCTAATGATGATTTTACACATGGAAAATACCCATTGGTCGGGGTTGTTAATGGGTTATCGGATCCAAAGCCTGACCCGATAGCTTAACAACGTTCCGTTACGGTGGATGCCATGTGTTGGTCACCCTTGACGAAAGCAGTTCTGTGACGCGCAATTTATCGTCATGGAAGTGGACACTTCCGTGATGATAATTTTGGTAATGTCATCGAACACTTCTACGACAGCACAGGTATGACTATCTTGATTCTGTCATAAATTTTTCATGGATGTACATGCATGAAAAAAAACACGACCTACTATGACAAACACGTATCATCACGGAAGTGTATTTTTTTTGTAGTACACTCTCTATGGGTGTGGTTCACAGGTTTTTCCGGGGTACCATGAATTTGGCATAGTCTGTCCAGGACTCTGTTCAGACCGGACGGTCCCTCTTTACTACCTTTAAATGGCTTCTTTTGCTGAGAGCCCCTGAATCCGGCATTGATCGTTATGTTATCCAGGCTCCCTGTCTTGCTTTGCGTTTGTGTTTATTACGCCGTGGCTTCCCGTTGTCGTCCCTTATTCGGACGTGTTGGGGTCGCTGGTGCCTTTATGGGCTAGCCAGCTATCTTCACCCATGCAAAAGCGGGTCATAAGGCTTTTTAAGACTGCCATTGTCCTTGGCTTTTCTTGGCCGAGGTGTCTGGCGAGCCATTCGTCATGGGTGCTGTGTTTGAGTGCCGCTAAGGCTTTGGCGTCCGGACAATCGACAATTTGATTCTTCTTAGTGAGGAATCTGTTCCAAAGCTTGCGGGCGGACTCTCCGGGCTGCTGGATTATGTGACTTAGATCGTCTGCATCCGGAGGTCGGACATAAGTCCCTTGAAAATTGGCCCTGAAACCGTCTTCTAGTTCCTCCCAACTCCCAATTAAGTTTTCGGGGAGGCTTTTTAACCAGTGTCGAGCTGGTCCCTTCAACTTGAGGGGAAGGTATTTGATGGCATGGAGATCATCCCCACGAGCCATGTGAATATGAAGGATGAAATCCTCGATCCAGACCCCTGGGTCTGTCGTTCCATCATATGCCTCTATGTTCACAGGTTTGAAACCTTGTGGCAATTCATGGTCCAGTACTTCTTCGGTGAAGCACAGGGGGTGTGCAGCCCCTCTGTATCTGCGCGCGTCGTGGCATGTAGTTGGTTGTTGTTGTGTCCGGAGTTTATTCCGAACTAGTATTTGGCTTGTATTAGCGTTTGGGTGACCATAGTCCCTCGTCGGGGTGTGTCCTTTGGATCCGTAGATGGACCTGGATGCACCGGCCTTCTTATCCAGCTTCTCACGTGGATGATGCACGGTGTCAGTAGCCGCTTTGTTGTAGTTGTGACGCGGTGCGTCTGGTCTCCTGGTTGTATTATTCTTTGGTGGAGCGGCCTCGTCGTTGAATTCTGTCAACATCTTGCGCTTTGGATAGCTTTTGGTATGGCGATCGTCGCCATATATTTCTTCAGTGTCTAGCACTTTAATCCATCTGCGACTGAGCTTTTCCTGTGCGGCCTTAAGCCGTTGTTTCTTCTTCTTTAGACTTCTTGCTGTGGCCAAAAGCTTTTGGTGGAGGTTATCTCGTTCCACTCGTTCGTCCGGGATGATGTTGTCTGGACTGTGTTCCTGTTCTGGGGCGGTTTCATGAGCTCGTCCCTCTGGATCATTGTGATCGGATATTTGCTCTGAACTTGGTTTGGCGTGACCTGGCTCGTCCTGCTCCATCGCTGGGTCCGTGTGGTCATTACTGCCTTCTGGTATGTCAGCCCTTCTTGCGCTCTTGTCGCCGTGACCTGGTCCGTATGTCAGTCCGGGTGTTTTATCGTCCGGTTTATCGCTGTCGTCCTTCTTGGGCGTATTCACCATGTATATATCGTGTGAGAAGGTAGTAATCCCGTGCCCCAGAGATTCTGGAGCTTCTCCTGCATCGTCTTCTATACCGTCCATGTCTTCAGAGTTGAAGTCAAGATCGTCGGTTAAATCATCGATCGTGGCAATCAAGTGGGTGGTGGGTGGGCAGCGAATTCCTTCGTCGCTTGCTTCCCACACTACTAGGAAAAGGACTACTAATGGCGCACTGGTTTTGCCTACTAATGGTGCATTACTAGTGCGCCATTAGTAGCACGCCACTAGTATATTTTACTAATGGCGCACCACTGGTGCGCTATTAGTATCTGGTATACTAATGGCGCACCAAGCAGTGCGCCATTAGTATGTTACACAATGCGCCATTAGTGTGCCTCCCGGGGGGCCATACCTAAGCATGTGCTTTGTCATACTAATGGCGCATGCTATGTTAATGCGACATTAGTATCCTTTGGCATACTAATGGCGCACCTAGTTGTGATGCACCATTAGTATAAATATTTGGTTTTTTTACTTTTCTTATTTTAGCACAGGTTACAAAATATATTATTGGACAGAATATAGACAGTAGCACACAGCAACATCAGATTCATCGAATACAATAGAAGATTAGTCTCTGAATACAATTCATCATATTAGTCTCCGAATTCAAAAGACCGAACAAAGATAAAACATTACAAGTCTCAAGACCGCGAGTATCGAGTTTGTCTTCACATTACAAGTCGATATCGATCATCTAAACTACCATCACATAAAAGAGAGTTGTGGTCATCACGATGAGCATCATTGCGATCAAACTAGTCTTCATCCTGTTTCTCCAACGCTCCCTTCTCTCTCCCGCTAGATAGTGGGCATATCTAGATTCGGCCTCCGCCCTAGTGGTGTACCGTTTGTAACTGTTACTGCTGAAACGGTGAACCTGTCTCCGACACTCCTCCCAGTCGTCGTAGACTTCGAGAACCTTACCCTTGTACACGACATACGACGACATCTCTATGCACAAGCCAAACAACAAACTATACATAAGCAATATGTAAGTATGCAACAAAAGGATCGGAAGAGAAAAGCAAGACATTAATAGCACGATTCATGGTCCTACTAATAAATAACATCGATTACATCTAAGTTGAACGACTATCCAAACCAAAGAGACATACGAATTCATTAAAGTTTACTTACAACATGAGCCAATCAATGTTTCAGAACTACACATCACTACTTTCGACTCGACTCATCGGACAGGAGCGTGGATGAAGCCGCCGTCTGTCGTGATGGTCATGAAATCGCGGTCATTGTCACCCTGCATTTGTAGCATTCCATCTATCTCATTGTTGGACGGTTGATATCTGAGGTAGAATTGCCCCGACGTATGAAGGACATCTTGATGGATAATTTCCGCAAAGTCCGACTGGATGTGAAAGAATTCTTGTCTGAGGTCCGCATCCTGCATTGTCGACAAGTTCGTGGCCCAATCTTTGAGATTATGTGGTAGCAGAAGTTGATGATGGTCCCTTACGATCGCCCGCATGTGATGGAGGGCGTAGTAGGCATCCTTCTGACCGCCAGGCGGCTGCTTGACGCAGCAGAACTTCGTATTGTGTGAGAACATGTGCTTGCCGTACTTACGAACAGTCCTGGTGAAGGTGCCTCCAGATTTGGCGTAGCCGGGGAGAACATCATCAAGAACTTTCTTGACATTTGTGTAGTCTATCTTGGAGTTACGGTTCGGGTCGAAATACGTGGCCATGGAATACTTCGGGCTTCAGAGGATGAGTGTGCAATGTGTGTCACTGCACAGAACACGGAATGTTAGAAAAAAAAAAGAACGATCGAAATATAAGAAATCATATGTTACGGGGCGGTTAAGGGATGACTTACTCGGGAAAGTAAGCCACAAGGAAGTTATCCTTATCTGGGTTTGCCAGAATGACGCCTTCGAGGTGTGAACTCGCAACTTGGCGGTCCCCAGCGCTGCTCAAGTGCTTGGCACGCATGTAGAAGGGGTCGACTATCACGATGTCCGGGGTCTTGTCTCTAATGATCCGCATCTCCATACTCAGCAAAAACAGCCGAACGAAGGTGTAGTGCAGCGGATGAAGGTTAAACATAGCAAATATGTCATCAAACTGCAGGACGATCGTACCCCCGATGTCGCCATCCACAAAGCCCTTGCCCTTTGGCACCTTGGCCACGAAAACCGGGTATGCCACATCCTTCTCTCTGAGACGCCGCTTCTCCAAAGAAAGAACACTGTCGTGCAAACTCCGTATAGCACCGGTTGCAGCATTCAGCATATTTGGCGGTAGCATCGCCCTACCCGCCACATGCACCCTCCTCGAGATATCTTTAGGTGAAGGTGGCCCGTCCTGAGCACGGATCGAACTCGGTGCCGGCTGGCTCGCACCGGCGCCCTTGTTAGTCTTTCGCTTCCGTCCCTTCTTCTGGATCTCCTGTAATGGGACCGAGTTCTGCTCACAGACCGCCTTCTTGAGCGTGTTGGGGCTGATAATATTTCGCACCTCAGCTATTTGAGGCTCGGTGAAGGTGGGAGCTGGAGGCGTGTCCTGAGAACTGAACGCTAGACGACGCCTATTGCAATTGGATTTCTCTGCCGTACCAGCTAGATTGCGGTCGTCTTGGTTGGGTTCTTGAGAAAGAGGCCCGCAGAACTCGTCAGCGTATCCATGTTCGGCAAAGTACTTATCGACTTTGGTAAATGTACCGTCGTTGTTGTCGTCGTCGTCCGGATCCTGTGCCATAGGGATGTCTGTATCCTGTGCCATAGTGATGTCCGGCACAGGGATGTCCGGCAAGTCCGGTAGCATTGCGGTGTTCTTGCCATGGCTTGGCGCCGGCACGACTGGCGGTCTTGTCTATGGGGTGGTGTCCCCCGCCCCCAAACGAATCTGGCTCTTCGGCCAAAGCAGGGGCCAATTCATGGTATTTGGGGTATGGCGAAAGAACATGTCTACAACTATCAGACCATCACAAGTATCAACAGAACATGTCTACAACCATGTAACAAATCATGTCTAGTTGATCTGATGTAACAAATCTGACCATCACAAAAATCAAAAGAACATCTATACACCATCATTCAGGCCATCACAAGCATAACAGAGCAATGGTGTTTTCTTCAGTTACCTTTCATCTGGCTTCTTGGAATCCACTGACCTTCAGATCCGCTGACCAATCCACTAACCTGTTGTTCATCAAAAGGAAAAATAAATGAGCATACGTGGTGAGTAGAAGGGATTGGGGATTTAGGGTTTCTGTATGGGGTTAGAACTTGTCAAATCTGAATATTACACAACCCTGAACTTTACACAATTCAAACTACAGAACTTACACTGTATTCAGTGATCTTTCTAAACAAGCTACAGAACATACACTGTATTCAAACTTGCTGCTATTTAAGGAAGTTTTTGTAAGAAAACTGATTAGGACCCCCAAAAAACTTGCTGCATTTAAATCAGACCAAATGTTTCACTTAATTTTATGAGTTAGCTGAATTTACATTTAATTCAGTTAACCAAAATTACACTGAATTTTACTGTCAATTAAAATTCAGTGAGTATATTCAGGTGCGCATGCATTTCGAACCCATGTCCCAGGGCCAGCAATTCTAGCAGGCCGGGCGGACGATTTGATTCGAACCACGAGGGTAGGGAAAGACGATTGCTAAATTTGAAATCGCCTACCTGGGCTTGAGGGAGGTGTGGGCGGCGAGGTCGCGGGAGGAGTACTTCCTTGGCTCGCCGGCTGCTGCGGAGGTGACCGGTGGTGGTGGACGGCAGGGGCAGCTGGGCAGTGTCGGGTTTGGCCAGCTGGGCGCGCCGCGGCGGCGGGCCGGCAGCGGTGGCGGCGGCTAGGAACCCTAGCTGTCGCGCTC
>NC_041381.1:41853197-41853809 GCF_002162155.2 Triticum dicoccoides | reverse complement strand
GAGGGCGCGGGCGCGGGCGGAGGGGGGACGGTGAGGGAGGTGGTCGGGTGCGGCGGGGGAAGCGAGCACGGCCGGGGACGGCGAGCACGGCGAGCACGGTCGGTGTGGGGGGAGATGAGGCAGGGAAGGGATTAGAGAGAAATCTGAGGGGATTGGGGATTTTAATTTAGTGTGGGGGAAGGCTTAGCAATGGCGCACCACCCAGGGGTGCGCCATAAGTACATCCATAGCAATGGCGCACCACCGAGGGGTGCGCCATAAGTAATTTAGCCCGATTTGTCAGGTTATATACCACCTAACCCTATATACAACAGAACCTGCCCACTAGCCCGACTGGTCAGTACGTAGCACCCACGCCAGGAGGTCCTTGGTTCGATTCACAAGCTCCCCAATTTTTTTTTATGCATTTTAAGTCATGTTTGATATTTATTTGTGTTTAAATATGTTCAAACTTGTTTAAATCATAACATTAATATTTTTTTATAAAAACAGTAATAATTTTTTTATAAAAACAGTAAAAAAAAATTAAAAAATATGTTCAAGTTTGTTACTTGAAAATATCATCGGTGGCGGTGGTGGAGCGGGGGAGGGTGCGGGGGGTGCCCGTTGGCG
>NC_041381.1:41798899-41852811 GCF_002162155.2 Triticum dicoccoides | reverse complement strand
GGGGGAGGGTGCGGGGGGGCGGGTGCTCGGCGGCGGCGGTGGAGCGGGGGAGGGTTGCGGTGGGTCGTCGGCGGCGGTGGAGCTAGCGGGGGAGGGTGCGGGTGGGATCGAGATCGAGATGGAGGGGGATCGAGATCAAGTGTCTTCATGAATTCAAAAAGTGTCCATGAAATTTAAAAATATTCATGATATCAAAAAGTGCCCATGAAATACAATCGAGAAATGAAGACTACGATTTAAATACAATCGATCTTAGCTAGCTATCTGTTCACAATCTTCTTGCCCTTCTTTTTCGCAAATGGAGTTCTTCTGTGGAACGGACGTCCTTTAGGTAGGGTGGTCCTGCTTCTTCTTGTGGTGTGTGCTGCTACTTCATCGTCGTCATCATGTTCGATCTTTGGGTCGCCGTACTTGTCAAAGTCTTGCTCATTGGCTACTCCATCCATTCCGATGATCTTCCTTTGGCCTCTCCTCACGACAACACGACTGGGCTTTGGCGGGTCGGTAATGAAGAAGCATTGGTCCACTTGGGAAGCCAGTACCCATGGCTCATTTTTTGCGGTGACATTTACGCCCGCGGTCTTGGATTTGGCTTCGAGTATAACCATGGTGGTGAAATACCGGTCTTCTTTTAGGACGCTCTTGGCCCATCTGACACAAAACATCGGGACCTTCTCTCCAGCATAGCTCAGCTCCCAGATCTCCTCGATCCTTCCGTAGTATCTGTCCTTGTCGTTGCCGGTGTAAGATTCCATCGTTACCCCGGAGTTCTGATAACCATCGCTCTTCATGTCCTTGTCCTCGGTGTAGAATGTGTAGCCGTTGATATCGTACGCCTCATAGGTCATCAGGTTGTGCTCGGCGCCATGTGACAAGGCGAATATGAGTTGTTCTTCCGTGGAAGAATCCTCATGTAAATGGTACGACAGAAGCTTCTGCTTGAACCAACGCGTGAAACATGAGTTGTGCTCTTTGATTATATCTCCGTCCATCCTCTGTTGGCCTTGGTCATTGTACGTCTTCTCAATAAAGGTTTTGTGCTCTACCACCCAAGGATCGACCACGTCTATGTGTTGTAGCGCGACTAGGTTTGCTCTTTCAAAGTCGGCGAGTCGACCCTCGAAGTCGACATGCATTTCGCGGCGACCCTCACGGTGACCACATCCAGCGAGCCTGCCAAGGTGCCTGTTGACGGGCAGACCAACGGGGTTCTCGATGCCTAGATAATTCATGCAGTAGGAGATGCACTCTTCGGTCAGAAAGCCCCTGGCTATACTTCCCTCTGGACGTGACATGTTTCGAACATATCCTTTGATGACACCTTTCATCCTTTCGAACGGCATCATGTTGTGCAGGAACGTCAGCCCGAGTTGGATGATATCCTCCATGATATGGACCAGCAGATGCACCATAACGTCGAAGAATGCAGGTGGGAAGTACATCTCAAGCTCGCATAGTATCACCACGATCTCTTCCTGTAGCCTTCTGAGTTGCCTCACGCACATGGACTTCCGAGAGATGACGTCGAAAAAGTTGCATAGGCCAAATAGCGTTTCACGTACGTGCGCGTCCATGATCCCACGGATTGCAACTGGAAGTATCTGCGTCATCAGCACGTGACAGTCGTGAGACTTCATGCCGCTGAACTTCTGCTTCGTTGGGTCTAGGTATTTGCTTATCTTCCCCGCGTAACCGTAACGAATTTTTACTCCTAGGAGGCAGGTGAAAAACTGCTCGATCTCCTCCTGACTTAGAGTAAAGCACGCGGGAGGGTAGTCATTTCCGGTCTTCTTGGCCTTTTTGCCTTTGCGATGACTTTCTGTGTCCTGCTTCGCCTCATCATCATCATCATCATCATCATCATCATCATCATCATTAGCGTGAACCTCCTACCTGATGCCCATTGATTTCAAGTCTGCCCTTGCTTTTGGCCCATCTTTGGTCCTCTCTGGCATGTTGAGCAGGGTACCAAGCAAACTCTCGCACACGTTCTTCGTGATATGCATGACATCAAGGCTGTGAGGCACACGGTGGATCTTCCTGTACGGCAAGTCCCAGAAAATAGACCTCATTTTCCATACCTTCAGCAGCGGCTCTGGCGCCTTGTGCTTCTTTCCCGGCTCTGGTGCATTTTGCTTCTTTCCTGGCAGTGGGCAGTCTTTCCAATTTTTCAACAGCTCGTCTATTTCCTCGCCGCTCCTCGTACACAGGCGTTTTTGGGGTTCGGTTTCACCATCGAACAGATCCTTGCGTTTCCTCCACGGGTCATCGTCGCGAAGCCACCTTCGATGTCCCTTGAACACGGTTTTCGAAGACCTGGGATCTCTATCTAGCTGGCGATACGTTGTGTCATCCATGCACCTTACGCATCCAGAAAATCCGTGGACTACCTGCCCCGTGAGATATCCGTAACCGAGATAGTCGTGCACCGTCGTGAGCAGTGCGGCTCTCACAGGGAAATATTCTTTCTCTGCGGCGTCCCATGTATTGGCTGGCGTTTTCCACAACGTGTCTAGCTCCTCCTTCAGCAGCCCCATATACAGATTGATGTCGTTCCCTGGTTGTTTCGGCCCTTCAATTAGCATACTCATGTGAATGTACTTCCTCTTCATGCACAACCAGGGGGGAAGGTTGTACATCCACACAAACACATGCCAGGTGCTATGTGTGCTTCTCTGGCTACCAAACGGATTGACTCCATCGGTGCTCGCGCCCAGCACGATGTTCCTTGGATCCTTCCCAAATTCTAGGTATTCGAAGTTCAACGCTTGCCACTGGCTCGCGTCCTTAGGGTGACTCAGCATCTTGTCTTTTTTATTTATCTCCGGATCATTTCCGTCATCTTCCCGCTTATTCTCCTCCCTATCCGCGTGCCAACGCAGGAGCTTTCCTACCTTAGGGTCCGCGAAATACCGCTGCGGATGAGGAGTGATCGGAAAGTACCACACCGATTTTTGAGGAGCTTTATTCCTCTTCTTGTATCGAGTGACGCCGCACACCGGACATATGGTAGACTCCGCGTGCTCGTCCCGATAAATTATGCAATTTTTCATGCACAGATGGTATTTCACGTGCGGTAAATCTGGAGGACACACGATTTTCGTCGCCTCCTCGAAACTGGTCGGGCACTTGTTCCCCTTGGGAAGACGTTCATGCCAGAATGACATGTTCTCGTCGAAGCATGCGTCGGTCATTTTGTGTTTTACCTTCATCTCCAGAGCCATGAGCGTTACTTTCAGGCGGGTATCCTCGGGCCTGCATCCTTCATACAATGGAGTAACTGCGTCTATCTCTAGTTGATCCAGCTTGGCTTTCTCTCGGGCGGCAGCTCTTGCGTTATCCGTCAGCTTGCGAAGCAACTCTTGAATATGAGGTTCCTGCACCCAGCCTCCATCGTCGTCTGCTCCGGCATCTTCATCTTCGTGATCATGCCCTTCGTCTTGATCTTCCTCATCATCATGTACGACATCTTGTACATGATGATTGTGTACATCATCACCGTCGTGATCATGTCCTGGAGATTCTTCGTTTTCTCGCCCGCCCTCACCGTGGTGGTTGTCTTGTTGCCCTTCCTCATTTCTTGCCCGGCCCCCATGGACGACTTCATAGTCATCTTCATCACCTTGCCACTGATAGCCATCCATGAAACCACGCAAGAGCAGGTGGTCCCGCACCTGCCCGGAATCCGGGTCCGCAATAAGGCTCTTCAGCTTGCATCTTCGACACGGACATCTTATCTCCGTCTCGTTCTTTTGAAGCATCTCGGCCTTCGCGGAGCTCAAAAATGTATTCACGATGCCTTCGGTCATCGTGCGGACCATGGTCGCCTGCGGGGTACAGCAAACAGTATTTTAGAACCAAGAAAAAATTTGGCATGACCTTCCCTAAAAATAGGACCAAAAAGAATGCATAGTGCCAAAATTCTTGCCGAAACGGAAATGAATCAACATTCCGGCAAAATATTGGAAACTATCGCATTTCAAATACCGGCACCTGCAAACACAAACATATATGCAACACCACAAACACAAGCAACACCACAAACATACATAGATCTAGCTAGACCACAAAAAGTGCATGTGCACGTTGTTGGAGCAAGCTAGGGAGAAAAAAAGTAGATCTACATCATGAAGATAGCTTTCCCCTTACTTACCTATCAAAAAAAGGTAATTTCACCACTTAATTTTGATGAATCTATGGTGGAAATGAGGTGAGGAGGAGGAGGCAGCCGAGACAAGCTTGGAGGAGGAGGTGGAGAGAATGAAGTGGGGAAAGTGAGTGGGTAGGTGGGCTGTCCAAAATATCTTGTTGGTCCCAGGTTACTAATGGGGCACCACCACAAAATGCGCCATTAGTAACCCTAGTTACTAATGGCGCACCTGCAGGCGGTGCGCCATTAGTACTTTTTGCAGAAAAGTAAAAAAAACATATGTATTCTAATGGCGCACTGTGGGAAAGTGCGCCATTAGTAGTTTAAACTAGTAATGGCGCACTTCGACATGGTGGGCCATTAGTAGGTTTGCAAAAAAAGTAAAAATATATATATATACTAATGGCGCACTGTATGGGTGGTGCGCCATTACTAGTTCTAACTAGTAATGGCGCACTTTGGCATCATGCGCCATTAGAGTGTATGGAAAAATGGAAAAAAAATCAATACTAGTGGCGCACCACCAACCGGTGCGCCATTAGAATATAGTAGTGGCGCACTGCTTGCCTAGTGCGCCATTAGTATCAATCCTATCTATAGCCCTTTTCCTAGTAGTGCCACTCAAGCTGGACATAGTTCGGCCCAGAGTCTCCTGACAGAGAGAGAGACTTTAATGAGTTCAGCGTGTCGCCAAAGGGCGAGTGTTGAAAGATGTCCGCAGCGGTAAACTCCATTACCAGAGCCCAACCGGGCTCGGCTGGATTGATGGTGTGTGGACCGGAACCGACGACCGGATACGAGTCTGGGGGTCCGGGGTTACAGGTCTCCACAGAGGTGAGACCTGTGTTCGGCTCCAACGCCGATGAGTATGCGGCCTGCGGGGCGGGGTCTAGCCCTTCGTCCTTGGGCAACACAACCAGTTCCGGATTTAGATCCAGGGCTATTGTAGGGATGACATTCCAAGCATTGTTCGACAGCAGGTCTGGGCCGTGCCCGTCGTGACTGTCCGGCGCTCCCGACACAGGGCCAAATCCGTCGAAGATCAAGTCTGCACGAATATCCGCCATGTAGTTGAAGTTTCCAAACCTGATCTGGTGGCCAGGGGCATAGCTGTCGATCTGCTCCAGATGGCCAAGTGAATTGGCTCGCAGTGCGAAGCTGCCGAACACAAAGATCTGTTCGGGGAGAAAAGTCTCACCCTGGACCGTGTTGTTGACGATTGAAGACGCCATCAAGCCTTGAAGCGACGACACAGAGGAACTCTCAATGAAAGCACCAATGTCGGTGTCAAAACCGGCGGATCTCGTGTAGGGGGTCCCGATCTGTGCGTCTTAGGCTGATGGTAACAGGAAGCCAGGGACACAATGTTTACCCAGGTTCGGGCCCTCTGGATGGAGGTAAAACCCTACTTCCTGCTTGATTAATATTGAAGATATGAGTAGTACAAGAGTAGATCTACCACGAGATCATAGAGGCTAAACCCTAAAAGCTAGCCTATGATGGTATGATTGTAATTGTGATCGGCCTTCTAAGGGCCATCCTCTCCGGTTTATATAGACACCGGAGAGGGCTAGGGTTTACATGGAGTCTGTTACAAGGAAGGAAATACAATATCCGGATCGCCAAGCTTGTCTTCCACGCAAAGGAGAGTCCCATCCGGACACGGGCCGAAGTCTTGAGTCTTGTATCTTCACGCTTCGATAGTCCGGACTATGTATATAGTCCGGCTATCCGGATACCCCATAATCCAGGACTGCCTCAGCGCGCCAAGTGTGGGGAGTCCTACTAGGACTCCCAAGTCCTAGTAGGATTCCCCTTTCCTTTTCGGAGTAGGAGAGAAGGAAAGAAGGGGAGAGGGAGAAGGAAAAGGGGGCTGCACCCCTTGTCCAATTCGAACCAGAGGGGGGGGCACGCGCCTCCTTCCTTTTGGCTTCTCTCCTCTGTTCTCGTATGGCCCAATAAGGCCCATATACTCCCCAGCGAATTCCCGTAACTCTCCGGTACTCCGAAAAATACCCGAATCACTCGGAACCTTTTCGAAGTCCGAATATAGTGGTCCAATATATCGATCTTTACGTCTCGACCATTTCGAGACTCCTCATCATGTCCCCGATCTCATCCCATCCGGGACTCCGAACTACCTTCGGTACATCAAAAAACATAAACTCATAATATAACCGTCATCGAACCTTAAGCGTGCGGACCCTACGGGTTAGAGAACTATGTAGACATGACTAGGACACGTCTTCGGTCATTAACCAATAGCAGAACCTGGATGCTCATATTGGCCCCCACATATTCTACGAAGATCTTTATCGGTCAAACCACATAACAACATACGTTGTTCCCTTTGTCATCGGTATGTTACATGCCCGAGATTCGATCGTCGGTATCTCAATACCTAGTTCAATCTCGTTACCGGCAAGTCTCTTTACTCATTCCGTAATACATCATCCTGCAACTAACTCATTAGTTACAATGCTTGCAAGGCTTATAGTGCTGTGCATTACCGAGTGGGCCCAGAGATACCTCTCCGACAATCGAGTGACAAATCCTAATCTCGAAATACGCCAACCCAACAAGTACCTTCAGAGACACCTGTAGATCACCTTTATAATCACCCAGTTACGTTGTGATGTTTGGTAGCACACAAAGTGTTCCTCCAGTAAACGGGAGTTGCATAATCTCATAGTTATAGGAACATGTATATGTCAATAAGAAAGCAATAGCAGCATAATAAACGATCAAGTGCTAAGCTAACAGAATGGGTCAAGTCAATCACATTATTCTCCTAATGATGTGATCCCATTAATCAAATGACAACTCATATCTATGGTTAGGAAACTTAACCATATTTGATTAACGAGCTAGTCAACTAGAGGCATACTAGTGACACTATGTTTGTCTATGTATTCACACATCTATTATGTTTCCGGTTAATACAATTCTAGCATGAATAATAAACATTTATCATGAAATAAGGAAATAAATAATAACTTTATTATTGCCTCTAGGGCATATTTCCTTCAGTCTCCCACTTGCACTAGAGACAATAATCTAGTTCACATTGCCATGTGATTTAACACCAAAATTCATATCTGTATATGATAAACACCCATAGTTCACATCGTCATGTGACCAACACCCAAAGGGTTAACTAGAGTCAATAATCTAGTTCACATCACTATGTGATTAACACCCAAACAGTACTAAGGTGTCATCATGTTTTGCTCGTGAGAGAAGTTTAGTCAACGGGTCTGTCACATTCAGAGCCGTATGTATTTTGCAAAATATTCTATGTCTACAATGCTCTGTACGGAGCTACTCTAGTTAATTACTCCCACTTTCAATATGTATCCAGATTGAGACTTAGAATCATCTGGATCAGAGTCAAAACTTGCATCGACATAACCCTTTATGATAAACCTCTTGTCACCTCCATAATCGAGAATCATATCCTTATTCCACTAAGGATAATTTTGACCAATGTCCAGTGATCTACTCCTAGATCACTATGATACTCCCTTGCCAAACCAGGGCAGAGTATAAAATAGGTATGGTCCAAAGCATGGCATACTTTTATAGAACCTATGACTGAGGCATAGGGAATGACTTTCATTCTCTTTCTATTTTCTACCGTGGTCGGGATTTGAGTCTTATTCAATTTCACACCTTTGCAACATAGGCAAGAACTCTTTCTTTGCCTGTTCCATTTTGAACTACTTCAAAATCTTGTCAAGGTATGTACTCATTGAAAATCTTATCAAGCATCTTGATCTATCTCAATAGATCTTGATGCTCAATATGTAAGTAGCTTTACTAAGGTCTTTCTTTTAAAGAACTCCTTTCAAACACTTCTTTATGCTTTCCAGAAAAATTCTACATCATTTCTAATCAACAATATGTCACTCACATATACTTATCAGAAAGGTTGTAGTGCTCCCACTCAATTATTGTAAATACAGGATTCACTGCAAGTCCGTATAAAACTATATGCTTTTATCTACTTATCAAAGCATATATTCCAACTCGGAGATGCTTGCACCAGTCCATAGATGGATCGCTGGAGCTTGCACATTTTGTTAGCACCTTTAGGATTGAAAAAACCTTCTGGTTGCATCATATACAATTGTTCCTTAAGAAAACCATTAAGGAATGCTGTTTTGACATCCATTTGCCAAATTTCATAAAATGTGGCAATTGCTAACATGATTCGGACAGACTTAAGCATCGCTGCAATTGACAAAATATCATTGTAGTCAACACCTTGAACTTGTCAAAAACCTTTTTGCAACAATTCGAGCTTTGTAGATAGTAACACTACTATCAGCGTCCGTCTTCCTCTTGAAGATCCATTTATTCTCAATGGCTTGCCGATCATCGGGCAAGTCAACCAAAGTCCACACTTTTTTCTCGTACATGGATCCCATCTCAGATTTCATGGCCTCAAGCCATTTCGCGGAATCTAGGCTCATCATCGCTTCCTCATAGTTTGTAGGTTCGCCATGGTCAAGCAACATGACCTCCAGAACAGGATTACGGTACCACTCTCGTGTGGATCTTGCTCTGGTTGACCTACGAGGTTCGGTAGTAACTTGATCTGAAGTTACATGATCATCATCATTAGCTTCCTCACTAATTGGTGTAGGAATCACAGGAATAGATTTCTGTGATGAACTACTTTCCAATAAGGGAGTAGGTACAGTTACCTCATCAAGTTCTACTTTCCTCCCACTCACTTATTTCAAGAGAAACTCCTTCTCTAGAAAGGATCCATATTAAGCAACAAAGATCTTGCCTTCGGATCTGTGATAGAAGGTGTACCCAATAGTCTCTTTTGGGTATTCTATGAAGATGCACTTTTCCGATTTGGGTTTGAGCTTATCATGCTGAAACTTTTTCACATAAGCATCGCAACCCCAAACTTTAAGAAACGACAGCTTAGGTTTCTTGCTAAACCACAGTTCATACTGTGTCGTCTCAACGGACTTTGATGGTGCCCTATTTAACGTGAATGCAGCTGTCTCTAATGCATAACCCCAAAACGATAGTGGTAAATCGGTAAGAGACATCATAGATTGCACTATATCCAATAAAGTACGGTTATGACGTTCGGACACACCATTATGTTTTGGTGTTCCAGGTGGCATGAGTTTGTGAAACTATTCCAAATTGTTTTAGTTGAAGACCAAACTCATAACTCAAATATTCGCCTCTGTGATCAGATCGTAGAAACTTAATTTTCTTGTTACGAAGATTCTTCACTTCACTCTGAAATTCTTTGAACGTTTCAAATGTTTCAGACTTGTGTTTCATTAGGTAGATGTACCTATATCTGCTCAAATCATCTGTGAAGGTCAGAAAATATAGATACCCGCCATGAGCATCAACACTCATTGGACCGCATACATCGGTATGTATTATTTCCAGCAAGTCAGTAGCTCGTTCCATTGTTCCGAAGAACGGAGCTTTAGTCATCTTGCCCAAAAGGCATGGTTCGCAAGCATCAAATGATTCATAACCAAATGATTCCAAAAGTCCATCTTTGTGGAGTTCCTTCATGGGCTTTACACCGATATGATCCAAACGGCAGCGTCGCAAATAAGTTGCACTATCATTATCAACTTTGCATCTTTTGGCATCAATATTATGAATATGTGTATCACTATGATCAAGATCCAACAAACTATTTTCATTTGGTGTATGACCATCGAAAGTTTTATTCATGTAAATAGAACAACAATTATTCTATGATTTTAAATGAATAACTGTATTGCAATAAACATGATCAAATCATATCCATGCTCAATGCAAACGCCAAATAACATTTATTTTGGTTTAACACTAATCCCGAAAGTAAAGGGAGTGTGCGATGATGATCATATCAATCTTGGAACTACTTCCAACACACATCGTCACTTTACCCTCAACTAGTCTCTGTTTATTCTATAACTCCTGTTTTGAGTTACTAATTTTTAGCAACCGAACAAGTATCAAATACCCAGGGACTACTATAAACACTAGTAAGGTACACATGCATGGCCTGTATATCAAATATAGCCTTGTTCACTTTGCCATCCTTCTTATCCACCAAATATTCAGGGCATTTCCGCTTCCAGTGACCATTTCCTTTGCAGTAGAAGCACTCAGTTTCATGCTTTGGTTCAGCTTTGGGCTTCTTCACGGGAGTGACAACTTGCTTGACATTCTACTTGAAGTTTCCCTTTCTTTCCCTTTGCCCTTTTCTTGAAACTAGTGGTCTTGTCAATCATCAACACTTGATGCTCTTTCTTGATTTCTACCTTTGTTGATTTCAACATCACGAAGAGCTCGGGAATCATTTTCGTCATCCCTTGCATACTATAGTTCATCAGGAAGTTCTAGTAACTTGGTCATGGTGACTAGAGAACTCTGTTAATCACTATCTTATCCGCAAGATTTACTCCCACTTGATTCAAGCGATTGTAGTACCCAGACAATCTGAGCACATGCTCACTAGTTGAGAAATTCTCCTCCATCTTTTAGCTATAGAACTTGTTGGAGACTTCATATCTCTCAACTTGTGTATTCGCTTGAAATATTAACTTCAACTCTTGGAACATCTCATATGGTCCATGATGTTCAAAACGTCTTTGATGTACCGATTCTAAGCCATTAAGCATGGTGCACTAAACTATCAAGTAGTCATCATTTTAAGCTAGCCAAACGTTCATAACATCTGCATCTTCTCCTGCAATAGACCTGTCACCTAGCGGTGCATCAAGGACATAATTCTTCTGTGCAGCAATGAGGATAAACCTCAGATCCACGGACCCAGTCCGCATCATTGCTACTATCATCTTTCAACTTAGTTTTCTCTAGGAACATATATAAAACATAGGGAAGCAACAAAGCGAGCTATTGATCTACAACATAATTTGCAAAATACTATCAAGACTAAGTTCATGATAAATTAAGTTCAATTAATCATATTACTTAAGAACTCCCACTTAGATAGACATCCCTCTAATCATCTAAGTGATCACGTGATCCAAATCAACTAAACCATGTCCGATCATCACGTGAGATGGAGTAGTTTTCAATGGTGAACATCACTATGTTGATCATATCTACTATATGATTCACGCTCGACCTTTCGGTCTCAGTGTTCCGAGGCCATATCTGCATATGCTAGGCTCCTCAAGTTTAACCTGAGTATTCTGCATGTGCAAAACTGGCTTGCACCCGTTGTAGATGGACGTAGAGCTCAGCACACCCGACCATCACGTGGTGTCTGGGCACGACGAACTTTGGCAAAGGTGCATACTCAGGGAGAACACTTTTATCTTGAAATTTAGTGATAGATCATATTATAATGCTACCATCAATCAAAGCAAGATAGGATGCATAAAGGATAAACATCACATGCAATCAATATAAGTGATAAGATATGGCCATCATCATCTTGTGCTTGTGATCTCCATCTCTGAAGCACCGTCATGATCACCATTGTCACCGGCGCGACACCTTGATCTCCATCGTAGCATCATTGTTGTCTTGCCAACTATTGCTTCTACCATTATCGCTACCGCTTAGTGATAAAGTAAAGCAATTACAGGGCAGCTGCATTGTATATAATAAAGCGACAACCATATGGCTCCTACCAGTTGCCGAAAACTCGGTTACAAAACATGATCATCTCATGCAATAAAATATAGCATCATGCCTTGACCATATCACATCACGACATGCCCTGCAAAAACAAGTTAGACGTCCTCTACTTTGTTGTTGCAAGTTTTACGTGGCTGTTATGGGCTGAGCAAGAATCGTTCTTACCTACGCATCAAAACCACAATGATAGTTCGTCAAGTTAGTGATGTTTTAACCTTCTCGCGAACCGGGCGTAGCCACACTTGGTTCAACTAAAGTTGGAGAAACTGACACCCGGTAGTCACCTATGTGGAAAGCACGGCGGTAAAACTAGTCTCGCGTAAGCGTACGCGTAATGTCGGTCCGGGCCGCTTCATCCAACAATACCACTGAACCAAAGTGTGACATGCTGGTAAGCACTATGACTTGTATCGCCCACAACTCACTTGTGTTCTACTCGTGCATATAACATCTACACATAAAACCAGGCTCGGATGCCATTGTTGGGTAATGTAGTAATTTCAAAAAAAATCCTACACACACACAAGATCATGGTGATGCATAGCAACGAGAGGGGAGAGTGTGTCCATGTACCCTCGTAGACCGAAAGCGGAAGCGTTAGCACAACATGGTTGATGTAGTCGTACGTCTTCACGATCCGACCGATCAAGTACCGAACGCACGGCACCTCCAAGTTCTGCACACATTCAACTCCATGACGTCCCTCGAACTCCGATCCAGCCGAGCTTTGAGGGATAGTTCCGTCAGCATGATGGCATGGTGACAATGATGATGTTCTACCGACGCAGGGCTTCGCCTAAGCACTACTATGATATTATTGAGGTGAACTATGGTGGAGGGGGCACCGCACACGGCTAAGAGATCCAAGGGATCAATTGTTGTGTCTATGGGGTGCCCCCCTCCTTCGTATATAAAGGAGGAGGGAGAGGTCGGCCCTAGAGGGGGCGCTCTAAGTGTGGGGAGTCGTAGTAGGACTCCCAAGTTCTAGTAGGATTCACTACAAAAAAAGAAACATCCGTGACATTTTGGGCCGAACAAAAAAAATTTGTCATACATATGACACTTCTATGACGATAATTGTGACAAAACCCGGTATCATCATAGATGTGGTGGTCTCCTACTTCTATGACAAAAAATCATGACAGAAAATGGGCTTTTCGTCCTGGGCGGGCCGGAGGCACAGCTGCATGAAATTCTTTGGGTCATCCATGACGGAAAAAACTGTGGTAGAAGCAAGGGGGAGGAAAATTTCGGGGAATTGCCGGTTACGGTGGGAGGTCGGGGGCGGAGGGATGCGCGTTTCTCTCATACGTAGCGTGTGTGTGCGAGGCGTTGGCTCTAACTGAAGCCGAGCGAGGCGTTGGGCTCTAACTGAACCCGAGTGATTGCATTGCAGGCTACGCGTTACTGAACCCGAGCGATCGATCGATGGCTGTTAACTGAACCCGATGAAGCCGATCGATGCTGCCTCTGGGATGAACAGTGAGCGTTGCAGGGGGGTGGATGAATAGTGAGCGGTGGCGTTGCCTCTGGATGAATAGGAACCCGTGGTGTGGAGGGCTGGATGAACAGTAGATGGTGGAGGGGTGGCCGTGGAGGGGTGGTTGAACAGGAGCCCGTGGTGTGGAGGGCTGGATGAACAGTAGACGGTGGAGGGGTGCCCGTAGAGGGGTGGTTGAACATTAGCCGGTGGAGTAGCGCTCGGTGGACGCTGGATGAGCAGGATGCCATGGAGGCTGGAGGAGGTCGACGGTAGCCCGTGGAGGATGGAGGAGGTCGACGGTGGAGATGAACAGTATCCCGTGGAGTCCCGTTTTGCGGTACGCCACACCCCTCCCCCTGTTTCGACTGTAGCGCTCCAACACAAGTCTGTTTCGTCCGTTTTGCGGTACACCACACCCCTCTCAATGAACAGGACCCCCGTTTCGACCGTACCGCTCCAACACAAGTCCGTTTCGTCCGTTTTGCGGTACGCCACACACCTCCCGATCAACAGGACCCCTGTTTCGACTGTAGGAGGTCCGTTTCCTCCGATTTGAGGTACGCGAGGCCCCTCCCGATCAACAGGACCCCATTTCGAACATGGCCGGTCGAACACAAGGCCGTTTCCTCCGTTGTGCGTGAAGGAAATATGCCCTAGAGGCTATAATAAAGTTATTATTTATTTCCTCATATCATGATAAATGTTTATTATTCATGCTAGAATTGTATTAACCGGAAACATAATACATTTGTGAATACATAGAGAAACATAGTGTCACTAGTATGCCTCTACTTGACTAGCTCATTTATCAAAGATGGTTATGTTTCCTAGCCATGGACAAAAGAGTTGTCATTTGATTAATGGGATCACATCATTGGGAGAATGATGTGATTGACTTGACCCATTCCGTTAGCCTAGCACTTGATCGTTTAGTATGTTGCTATTGCTTTCTTCATGACTTATACATGTTCCTGAAACTATGAGATTATGCAACTCCCGTTTACCGGAGGAACACTTTGGGTGCTACCAAACGTCACAAAGTAACTGGGTGATTATAAAGGAGTACTACAGGTGTCTCCAAAGGTACATGTTGGGTTGGTGTATTTCGAGATTAGGTTTTGTCACTTTGATTGTCGGAGAGGTATCTCTGGGCCCTCTCGGTAATGCACATCACTATAAGCCTTGCAAGCAATGTAGCTAATGAGTTAGTTACGGAATGATGCATTACGTAACGAGTAAAGAGACTTGTCGGTAACGAGATTGAACTAGGTATTGGATACCGACGATCGAATATTGGGCAAGTAACATACCGATGACAAAGGGAACAACGTATGTTGTTATGCGGTTTGACCGACAAAGATCTTCGTAGAATATGTAGGAGCCAATATGGGCATCCAGGTCCCGCTATTGGTTATTGACTGATAATAGTTCTAGGTCATGTCTACATAGTTCTCGAACCCGTAGGGTCCGCACGATTAACATTATGATGACAGTTTTATTATGAGTTTATATGTTTTGATGTACCGAAGGTTGTTCGGAGTCCCGGATGTGATCATGGACATGACGAGGAGTCTCGAAATGGTCAAGGCATAAAGATTGATATATTGGACGGATATATTTGGACGCAGGAAAGGTTTCGGATGAGATTGGGACTATACCGGAACTCCGGGAGGTTACCGGAACCCCCCGGTAAGTATATGGGCCTTATTGGGCCTTAGTGGAAAGGAGGGAGAAAGAGCAAAGGAGGAGGCACCCCCCCAAGCCCAATCCGAATTGGGAGAGGGGGCCGGCCCCCCCTTTCCTTCTTCCCTCCCCTCTCTTCCTTCCCTCTCCTACTCCTAATAGGAAAGGGGGGCCAAACCTACTTGGAGTAGGATTGCCCCCCCTAGGGCGCGCCTCTCCCCTTGGCCGGCCCCCTTCTCCTCTCCCCCTTTATATACGGAGGAGGGGGGCACCTCTAGACACACAAGTTGATCTACGGATCGTTCCTTAGCCGTGTACGGTGCCCCCTCCACCATATTCCACCTCGGTCATATCGTCGCGGAGTTTAGGCGAAACCCTGCGCCGGTAGAACATCATCGTCGTCACCACGCCGTCGTGCTGACGGAACTCATCCCCGAAGCTTTGCTGGATCGGAGCCTGAGGATCATCATCGAGCTGAACATGTGTTGAACTCGGAGGTGCGTACGTTCGGTACTTGGATCGGTCGGATCGTGAAGACGTACGACTACTTCAACCGCGTTGTCATAACGCTTCCGCTTACGGTCTACGAGGGTACATGGACAATACTCTCCCCTCTCGTTGCTATGCCATCACCATGATCTTGCATGTGCGTAGGAAATTTTTTGAAATTAATACGTTACCCAACAGTGGCATCTGAGCCAGGTTTTATGCGTCGATGTTATATGCACGAGTAGAACACAAGTGAGTTGTGGGCGATACAAGTCATACTGCTTACCAGCATGTCATACTTTGGTTCGGCGGTATTGTTGGATGAAGCGGCCCGGACCGACATTACGCGTACGCTTACGCGAGACTGGTTTTACCGCCGTGCTTTGCACATAGGTGACTAGCGGGTGTCAGTTTCTCCAACTTTAGTTGAACCGAGTGTGGCTACGCCCGGTCCTTGCGAAGGTTAAAACAGCACTAACTTGACGAACTATCGTTGTGGTTTTGATGCGTAGGTAAGAACGGTTCTTGCTCAGCCCGTAGCAGCCACGTAAAATTTGGAACAATAAAGTAGAGGACGTTTAACTTGTTTTTGCAGGGTATGTTGTGATGTGATATGGTCAAGACGTGATGCTATATTTTATTGTATGAGATGATAATGTTTTGTAACCGAAGTTATCGGCAACTGGCAGGAGCCATATGGTTGTCGCTTGATTGTATGAAATGCAAACGCCCTGTAATTGCTTTACTTTATCACTAAGCGGTAGCGATAGTCGTAGAAGCAATAGATGGCGTAAACGACAACGATGCTACGATGGAGATCAAGGTGTCGCGCCGGTGACGATGGTGATCACGACGGTGCTTCGGAGATGGAGATCACAAGCACAAGATGATGATGGCCATATCATATCACTTATATTGATTGCATGTGATGTTTATCCTTTATGCATCTTATCTTGCTTTGATTGACGGTAGCATTTTAAGATCTCTCACTAAAAATTATCAAGAAGTGTTCTCCCTGAGTATGCACCGTTGCCAAAGTTCGTCGTGCCCAGACACCATGTGATGATCGGGTGTGATAAGCTCTACGTCCATCTACAACGGGTGCAAGCTAGTTTTGCACACGCAGAATACTCAGGTTATACTTGACGAGCCTAGCATATGCAGATATGGCCTCGGAACACGGAGACCGAAAGGTCGAGCGTGAATCATATAGTAGATATGATCAACATAGTGATGTTCACCATTGAAAACTACTCCATCTCACGTGATGATCGGTTATGGTTTAGTTGATTTGGATCACGTGATCACTTAGATGACTGGAGAGATGTCTGTCTAAGTGGGAGTTCTTAAGTAATATGATTAATTGAACTTAAATTTATCATGAACTTAGTACCTGATAGTATTTTGCTTGTCTATGTTTGTTGTAGATAGATGGCTCGTGTTGTTGTTCCGTTGAATTTTAATGCGTTCCTAGAGAAAGCAAAGTTGAAAGATGATGGTAGCAATTATACAGACTGGGTCCGTAACCTGAGGATTATCCTCATTGCTGCACAGAAGAATTACGTCCTGGAAGCACCACTGGGTGCCAAGCCTTCTGCTGATGCAACTGACGACGTTAAGAATGTCTGGCAGTGCAAAGCTGATGACTACTCGATAGTTCAATGTGCCATGCTTTACATCTTAGAACCGGGTCTTCAACGACGTTTCAAATGTCATGGAGCATATGAGATGTTCCAGGAGTTGAAGTTAATATTTCAAGCAAATGCCCGGATTGAGAGATATGAAGTCTCCAATAAGTTCTAGAGCTGCAAGATGGAGGAGAATAGTTCTGTCAGTGAACACATACTCAAAATGTCTGGGTATAATAATCACTTGATTCAACTGGGAGTTAATCTTCCTGATGATAGTGTCATTGACAGAATTCTCCAACCACTGCGACCAAGCTACAAGAGCTTCGTGATGAACTATAGTATGCAAGGGATGAACAAGACAATTCCCGAGCTCTTAGCAATGCTAAAAGCTGCGGAGGTAGAAACCAAGAAGGAGCATCAAGTGTTGATGGTCAACAAGACCACTAGTTTCAAGAAAAAGGGCAAAGGGAAGAAGAAGGGGAACTTCAAGAAGAACAGCAAGCAAGTTGCTGCTCAAGAGAAGAAACCCAAGTCTGTACCTAAGTCTGAAACTGAGTGCTTCTACTGCAAGCAGACTGGACACTGGAAGCGGAACTGCCCCAAGTATATGGCGGATAAGAAGGATGGCAAGGTGAACAAAGGTATATGTGATATACATGTTATTGATGTGTACCTTACTAGAGCTCGCAGTAGCACCTGGGTATTTGATACTGGTTCTGTTGCTAACATTTGCAACTCGAAACAGGGACTACAGAATAAGCGAGCACTGGCCAAGGACGAGGTGACGATGCGCGTGGGAAACGGTTCCAAAGTCGATGTGATCACGGTCGGCACGCTACCTCTACATCTACCTTCGGGATTAGTTTTAGACCTGAATAATTGTTATTTGGTGCCAGCGTTGAGCATGAACATTATATCTGGATCTTGTTTGATGCGAGACGATTATTCATTTAAATCAGAGAATAATGGTTGTTCTATTTATATGAGTAATATCTTTTATGGTCATGCACCCTTGAAGAGTGGTCTATTTTTATTAAATCTCGATAGTAGTGATACACATATTCATAATGTCGAAACCAAAACATGCAGAGTTGATAATGATAGTGCAACTTATTTGTGGCACTGCCGTTTAGGTCATATCGGTGTAAAGCGCATGAAGAAACTCCATACAGATGGACTTTTGGAATCACTTGATTATGAATCACTTGGTACTTGCGAACCGTGCCTCATGGGCAAGATGACTAAAACACCATTCTCCGGTACTATGGAGAGAGCAACAGATTTGTTGGAAATCATACATACAGATGTATGTGGTCCGATGAATGTTGAAGCTCGTGGCGGATATCGTTATTTTCTCACCTTCACAGATGATTTGAGCAGATATGGGTATATCTACTTAATGAAACACAAGTCTGAAACATTTGAAAAGTTCAAAGAATTTCAGAGTGAAGTGGAAAATCATCGTAACAAGAAAATAAAATTTCTACGATCTGATCGTGGAGGAGAATATTTGAGTTACGAGTTTGGTCTACATTTGAAACAATGCGGAATAGTTTCGCAACTCACGCCACCCGGAACACCACAATGAAATGGTGTGTCGGAACATCGTAATCGTACTTTACTAGATATGGTGCGATCTATGATGTCTCTTACTGATTTACCGCTATTGTTCTGGGGTTATGGTTTAGAGACGGCCGCATTCACGTTAAATAGGGCACCATCAAAATCCGTTGAGATGACACCTTATGAACTATGGTTTGGCAAGAAACCAAAGTTGTCGTTTCTTAAAGTTTGGGGCTGCGATGCTTATGTGAAGAAACTTCAACCAGATAAGCTCGAACCTAAATCGGAGAAATGTGCCTTCATAGGATACCCAAAGGAGACAGTTGGGTACACCTTCTATCACAGATCCGAAGGCAAGACATTCGTTGCTAAGAATGGATCCTTTCTAGAGAAGGAGTTTCTCTCGAAAGAAGTGAGTGGGAGGAAAGTAGAACTTGATGAGGTAACTGTACCTACTCCCTTATTGGAAAGTAGTTCATCGCAGAAATCGGTTTCTGTGACACCTACACCAATTAGTGAGGAAGCTAATGATATTGATCATGAAACTTCAGATCAAGTTTCTACTGAACCTCGTAGGTCTACCAGAGTAAGATCTGCACCAGAGTGGTACGGTAATCCGATTCTGGAAGTCATGTTACTTGACCATGACGAACCTACGAACTATGAGGAAGCGATGATGAGCCCACATTCCGCAAAATGGCTAGAGGCCATGAAATCTGAGATGGGATCCATGTATGAAAACAAAGTATGGACTTTGGTTGACTTGCCCGATGATCGGCAAGCCATTGAGAATAAATGGATTTTTAAGAAGAAGACTGACGCTGATGGTAATGTAACTATCTATAAAGGTCGACTTGTTGCGAAAGGTTTTTGACAAGTTCAAGGGGTTGACTACGATGAGACTTTCTCGCCCATAGCGATGATTAAGTCTATCCAAAACATGTTAGCAATTGCTGCATTTCATGATTATGAAATTTGGCAAATGGATGTCAAAACTGCATTCTTGAATGGATTTCTGGAAGAAGAGTTGTATATGATGCAGCCAGAAGGTTTTGTTGATCCAAAAGGTGCTAACAAAGTGTGCAAGCTCCAGCGATCCATTTATGGACTGGTGCAAGCATCTCGGAGTTGGAATAAACGCTTTGATAGTGTGATCAAAGCATATGGTTTTATACAGACTTTTGGAGAAGCCTGTATTTACAAGAAAGTGAGTGGGAGCTCTGTAGCATTTCTGATATTATATGTAGATGACATATTATTAATTGGAAATGATATAGAATTTCTAGATAGCATAAAGGGATACTTGAATAAAAGTTTTTCAATGAAAGACCTCGGTGAAGCTGCTTACATATTGGGCATCAAGATTTATAGAGATAGATCAAGATGCTTAATAGGACTTTCACAAAGCACATACCTTGATAAATATTGAAAAAGTTCAAAATGGATCAGGCAAAGAAAGGGTTCTTGCCCGTATTACAAGGTGTGAAGTTGAGTCAGACTCAATGCCCGACCACAGCATAAGATAGAGAGAAAATGAAAGATGTTCCCTATGCTTCAGCCATAGGCTCCATCATGTATGCAATGTTGTGTACCAGACCTGATGTATGCTTAGCAATAAGCTTGGCAGGAAGGTACCAAAGTAATCCAGGAGTGGATCACTGGACAGCGGTCAAGAACATCCTGAAATACCTGAAAAGGACTAAGGATATGTTTCTCATATACGGAGGTGACAAAGAGCTAGTTGTAAATGGTTACGTCGATGCAAGCTTTGACACTGATCTGGACGATTCTAAATCGCAAACCGGATACATATTTTTATTAAACGGTGGGGCTGTAAGTTGGTGCAGTTCTAAACAAAGCGTCGTGGCGGGATCTACATGTGAACCGGAGTACATAGCTGCTTCGAAGCAGCAAATGAAGGAGTCTGGATGAAGGAGTTCATTACCGATCTAGGTGTCATACCTAGTGCATCGGGACCAATGAAGATCTTTTGTGACAATACTGGTGCAATTGCCTTGGCAAAGGAATCCAGATTTCACAAGAGGACCAAGCACATCAAGAGACGCTTCAATTCCATCCGGGACCAAGTCCAAGTGGGAGACATAGACATTTGCAAGATACATACGGATCTGAATGTTGCAGACCCGTTGACTAAGCCTCTCTCACGAGCAAAACATGATCAGCACCAAGACTCCATGGGTGTTAGAATCATTACTATGTAATCTAGATTATTGACTCTAGTGCAAGTGGGAGACTGAAGGAAATATGCCCTAGAGGCAATAATAAATTTATTATTTATTTCCTCATATCATGATAAATGTTTATTATTCATGCTAGAATTGTATTAACCGGAAACATAATACATGTGTGAATACATAGACAAACATAGTGTCACTAGTATGCCTCTACTTGACTAGCTCGTTTATTAAAGATGGTTATGTTTCCTAGCCATGGACAAAAGAGTTGTCATTTGATTAACGGGATCACATCATTGGGAGAATGATGTGATTGACTTGACCCATTCCGTTAGCCTAGCACTTGATCGTTTAGTATGTTGCTATTGCTTTCTTCATGACTTATACATGTTCCTGAAACTATGAGATTATGCAACTCCCGTTTACCAGAGGAACACTTTGGGTGCTACCAAACGTCACAACGTAACTGGGTGATTATAAAGGAGTACTACAGGTGTCTCCGAAGGTACATGTTCGGTTGGCGTATTTTGAGATTAGGTTTTGTCACTTCGATTGTCGGAGAGGTATCTCTGGGCCCTCTCGGTAATGCACATCACTATAATCCTTGCAAGAAATGTAGCTAATGAGTTAGTTATGGAATGATGCATTACGTAACGAGTAAAGAGACTTGCCGGTAACGAGATTGAACTAGGTATTGGATACCGACGATCGAATCTCGGGCAAGTAACATACCGATGACAAAGGGAACAACGTATGTTGTTATGCGGTTTGACCGATAAAGATCTTCGTAGAATATGTAGGAGCCAATATGGGCATCCAGGTCCCGCTATTGGTTATTGACCAAGAATAGTTCTAGGTCATGTCTAAATAGTTCTCAAACCCGTAGGGTCCGCACGCGCTTAACGTTACGATGACAATTTGATTATGAGTTTATAAGTTTTGATGTACCGAAGGTTGTTCGGAGTCCCGGATGTGATCACGGACATGACGAGGAGTCTCGAAATGGTCGAGACATAAAGATTGATATATTGGACGGATATATTTGGACACCGGAAAGGTTCCGGATGAGATTGGGACTATACCGGAACTCCGGGAGGTTACCGGAACCCCCCGGTAAGTATATGGGCCTTATTGGGCCTTAGTGCAAAGGAGGGAGAAAGAGCAAAGGAGGGGGCACCCCCCCAAGCCCAATCCGAATTGGGAGAGGGGGCCGGCCCCCCTTTCCTTATTCCCTCCCCTCTCTTCCTTCCCTCTCCTACTCCTAATAGGAAAGAGGGGCCAAACCTACTTGGAGTTGGATTGCACCCCCTAGGGCGCGCCTCTCCCCTTGGCCGGCCCCCTCCTCCTCTCCCCCTTTATATACGGAGGAGGGGGGCACCTCTAGACACAAGTTGATCTACGGATCGTTCCTTAGCCGTGTGCGGTGCCCCCCTCCACCATATTCCACCTCGGTCATATCGTCGCGGAGTTTAGGCGAAACCCTGCGCCGGTAGAACATCATCGTCGTCACCATGCCGTCGTGCTGACGGAACTCATCCCCGAAGCTTTGCTGGATCGGAGCCCGGGGATCGTCATCGAGCTGAACGTGTGCTAAACTCAGAGGTGCCGTACGTTCGGTACTTGGATCGGTCGGATCGTGAAGACGTACGACTACTTCAATCACGTTTTCATAACGCTTCTGCTTACGGTCTACGAGGGTACGTGGACAATACTCTCCCCTCTCGTTGCTATGCCATCACCATGATCGTGCATGTGCGTAGGAAATTTTTTGAAATTACTACGTTACCCAACACTGTCGTCGCCGCAGAATAACAGGGGGTGTGGGTGAGTAAAGGGATGGCCTGGCCAGCGGTGGGAGTAGTAGGGGGCGATGAGGCCTCCGTGGCATCACAGCCGGCCACGGGAGGTAGGAGCACGCGGCAGGACCGGCGCTGCTTTGGGCGGCTGGAGCATGAACACCAGAGATTCAAGAAGCACTACGGCCGTTGGATGGACATCGTAAGGTCACTGGAGCTAGAGTCGTTCATATTGACTAAGTTGACAAAGCCCTCCATCCCCGTAAACTTAGTAGGCCCACAAGTCAGCCTCCCACCAAGGTGAGTCCCAGCTAGCAGGGGGAGTATTCTTTTTTTTGTACGTAATAAGGAGGCATTTCCGGTGTGTCCGAGCTGACAGCGGGGGGAACATTTTTTTCGCTAAATACAGAGACCCTTCCGGTGGGTCCCAGCTATCAGGTGGGGGAATCATTATTTGGCAAATAATAAGGAGGCATTTTCCTATGTGGGCCCCTACTGTCAGCCTCTTCCGATGGTTGTTGTTTGTTGACCATGTTGACCTCGTCGCGCCGAGAGCACAAACGCGGTGGGCGAGGGCGGGGCCCAGGAAGAGAACCACCCGGAGCCGCCGAAGCCACTACAGCGGATGGCCATGCTGAGGGGAGAACGAGCGCTGACTGGTCGGCTGCGGGGTGAGGCTAACGTCGCCGGAAAATAACAGGATGTGTGGGTGGTTAGAGGGATGGCCTGGCGGCAGCACAGCCAGCCACTGGAGGAGGGAGCAGGCAGTCCCGTCGGCGCTGGTTTGGGCGGCTGGAGCAGGAAGATCAGAGATTGAAGAAGCATGGCGGCCGTTAGAAGGACATCCAACAGTCACTACTGTGTGTTGACTAAGTTGACAAAGCCTTGCGTACGCGTCAAAAAAAATTAGGACAGCGTCATCGTCAACCTAGTAGGCCCAGAAGTCAGCCTCTAATCTGTGGAAAACAGCATACAGCCCATTAGCCATTATTTTCAATAATTTACAGCCCATTTGCTAATTTTGAAGCTCATATTCTTTTTATTAGCATTACAGACCATATATTCTGGGCACTGCTAAAAAATTCAACGAAATTTTGCATATTTCGGTGGGGTCCGAACTCTTTTAATCAAGAAATTTCGAGTCACGTTAAAAATAGTTTTCAAGAAATTATATCAAAATAAAATTCAAAAAACAATTCTCCGCAAAAAAATGAATGAAATTTAGAATCTTAACTAGCAAGATGCCCGTTTGTTGCACGGACATGAAGATGCATTTGTATGAGTAGTTTATCTTGTGGGTGAAAAGATGATATTTTAATGTAATTGCCAGTTGGCTTTGGTTTTTATAAGACTAGAGAGTAGAGAAATCCTGAAAAAATAATATTTTAATGCAATTGCCGGTTGGCTTTGGTTTAAAAATTTATAGCCCATTTCTTACAACTTATAGCCCGTTTTCTGGGGAAGCACATTTCTTATCCCTCCTCATCTTGAAAGATTTGCAGCCCAGTAGGGCTAAGAAAAGCAAGTAGGCCTTGGTTTTGGTATTCTCCAAAAAAAAGAACTGGGCTAGCCAATTTCAGAAAGAAAAAAATACCAACTGGGCTCGTCATGTGCTTAATAAAAGCGTAAGCGTGGGCTAGACGGGCCACAGCCCCCGCACAGCGAGCAGTTGAGCTTCGTCTCTGGAACTGAAAAACAACTGGGCGAGCTACTGGGTCCCTAGTGTTATCTGCTCTTGTGTAATTTGCTCGTTTATTGACTACATTGACAATGGCATGGAACCTAGTTGTCAAACAATTAGGACGAAGTATTGTTTTGGCTTGTAATAACGAGGCACCTGCTTGCGAAACGCAATGACCCTGGTGGGTCCCTACTGTCAGCCCCTCCATGTATAGTCATCTCCAGATTCCTTTTGGTTGTTGACCATGTTGACAACACCAGACGGCGGCGAGAACATCAAGCGAACCAAGGCGGAGAACGATGGCAAGGCCTCGGACGGGAACGAACTGCAGCCATGAAAGATGCGGCAGTGTAGTGGCAGGTCGAGGGGAGTGCGAGGGCAACAACAGGCAAGTCAAGCATACAAATGGTACAAAAAGCCCAAGGATTAATTGTTCATCAAATTTTTAGACAACACCCAGATTGAACATGACAGTAACATCTAACCCAACCACTCTTTTTTGCAGTCACAAACAAATGGATCGGTCTGATCCATAAAATCAACATCCTGTGCAAAAAAAAATTATTTTAGGATGTCTACAACTTGTTGTAAATAGAAGCCAAGCATGTTTAGAAGCCCATTTGTCCACCTGAAACTTCTTTTTTTGCTGTTCAACATGTTCGTCCGTGAGAAATCTCTTGCTGTAAAAAATTAAGCCTCATGGACAATAGTAACCTCGCATTCAACAGGATGAATGTGACAAAGCTTCTGTTTGCCTGGTTGGATGCATATTGTCCCATCGTTATTGTCATCAAACGAATGTCATGAGAACTGAGAAAATCCTTGTGCTTATTACGCCAATGATTGGTTATATGTTTTTGTCCATGTGGTTCTGCCTAAGTAGACATGAAGATTGAAAACAGTTAAGATTCTTCACTTCACTCTGAAATTCTTTGAACGTTTCAAATGTTTCAGACTTGTGTTTCATTAGGTAGATGTACCTATATCTGCTCAAATCATCTGTGAAGGTCATAAAATAACGATACCCGCCACGAGCATCAACACTCATTGGACCGCATATATCGGTATGTATTATTTCCAGCAAGTCAGTAGCTGGTTCCATTGTTCCGAAGAACGGACCTTTAGTCATCTTGCCCAAAAGGCATGGTTCGCAAGCATCAAATGATTCATAACCAAATGATTCCAAAAGTCCATCTTTATGGAGTTTCTTCATGCGCTTTACACCGATATGATCCAAACGGCAGCGCCACAAATAAGTTGCACTATCATTATCAACTTTGCATCTTTTGGCATCAATATTATGAATATGTGTATCACTATGATCAAGATCCAACAAACTATTTTCATTTGGTGTATGACCATCGAAAGTTTTATTGATGTAAACAGAACAACAAGTATTCTCTGATTTTAAATGAATAACTGTATTGCAATAAACATGATCAAATCATATTCATGCTCAATGCAAACGCCAAATAACATTTATTTAGGTTTAACACTAATCCCGAAAGTAAAGGGAGTGTGCGATGATGATCATATCAATCTTGGAACTACTTCCAACACACATCGTCACTTTACCCTCAACTAGTATCTATTTATTCTATAACTCCTGTTTCGAGTTACTAATTTTTAGCAACCGAACAAGTATCAAATACCCAGGGACTAGTATAAACACTAGTAAGGTACACATGAATGACCTGTATATCAAATATAGCCTTGTTCACTTTGCCATCCTTCTTATCCACCAAATATTCAGGGCATTTCCGCTTCCAGTGACCATTTCCTTTGCAGTAGAAGCACTCAGTTTCATGCTTTGGTTCAGCTTTGGGCTTCTTCACGGGAGTGACAACTTGCTTGACATTCTACTTGAAGTTTCCCTTTATTTCCCTTTGCCCTTTTCTTGAAACTAGTGGTCTTGTCAATCATCAACACTTGATGCTCTTTCTTGATTTCTACCTTTGTTGATTTCAACATCACGAAGAGCTCGGGAATCAATCACTATCTTATCCGCAAGATTAACTCCCACTTGATTCAAGCGATTGTAGTACCCAGACAATCTGAGCACATGCTCACTAGTTGAGAAATTCTCCTCCATCTTTTAGCTATAGAACTTGTTGGAGACTTCATATCTCTCAACTTGGGTATTCGCTTGAAATATTAACTTCAACTCTTGGAACATCTCATATGGTCCATGATGTTCAAAATGTCTTTGATGTCCCGATTCTAAGCCATTAAGCATGGTGCACTAAACTATCAAGTAGTCATCATTTTAAGCTAGCCAAACGTTCATAACGTCTGCATCTGCTCCTGCAATAGGCCTGTCACCTAGTGGTGCATCAAGGACATAATTCTTCTGTGCAGCAATGAGGATAAACCTCAGATCCACGGACCCAGTCCGCATCATTGCTACTATCATCTTTCAACTTAGTTTTCTCTAGGAACATATATAAAACATAGGGAATCAACAACGCGAGCTATTGATCTACAACATAATTTGCAAAATACTATCAAGACTAAGTTCATGATAAATGTAGTTCAGTTAATCATATTACTTAAGAACTCCCACTTAGACAGACATCCCTCTAATCATCTAAGTGATCACGTGATCCAAATCAACTAAACCATGTCCAATCATCACGTGAGATGGAGTAGTTTTCAATGGTGAACATCACTATGTTGATCATATCTACTATATGATTCACGCTCGACCTTTCGGTCTCAGTGTTTTGAGGCCATATCTGCATATGCTAGGCTCGTCAAGTTTAACCTGAGTATTCTGCATGTGCAAAACTGGCTTGCACCCGTTGTAGATGGACATAGAGCTCAGCACACCCGGTCATCACGTGGTGTCTGGGCACGACGAACTTTGGCAACGGTGCATACTCAGGGAGAACACTTTTATCTTCAAATTTAGTGAGAGATCATATTATAATGCTACCATCAATCAAAGCAAGATAGGATGCATAAAGGATAAACATCACATGCAATCAATATAAGTGATAAGATATGGCCATCATCATCTTGTGCTTGTGATCTCCATATCTGAAGCACCGTCCTGATCACCATTGTCATTGGCGCGACACCTTGATCTCCATCGTAGCATCGTTGTCGTCTTGCCAACTATTGCTTCTACGACTATCGCTACCGCTTAGTGATAAAGTAAAGCAATTACAGGGCGGCTGCATTGTATATAATAAAGCGACAACCATATGGCTCCTGCGAGTTGCCGAAAACTCGGTTACAAAACATGATCATCTCATGCAATAAAATATAGCATCATGCCTTGATCATATCACATCACGACATGCCCTGCAAAAACAAGTTACTTTGTTGTTGCAAGTTTTACGTGGCTGTTATGGGCTGAGCAAGAATCGTTCTTACCTACGCATCAAAACCACAATGATAGTTCGTCAAGTTAGTGATGTTTTAACCTTCTCGAGGACTGGGCGTAGCCACACTCGGTTCAACTAAAGTTGGAGAAACTGACACCCGGTAGTCACCTGTGTGGAAAGCACGGCGGTAAAACTAGTCTCGCGTAAGCGTACGCGTAATGTCGGTCCGGGACGCTTCATCCAACAATACCGCTGAACCAAAGTGTGACATGCTGGTAAGCAGTATGACTTGTATCACCCACAACTCACTTGTGTTCTACTCGTGCATATAACATCTACACATAAAACCAGGCTCGGATGCCACTGTTGGGTAATGTAGTAATTTCAAAAAAAATCCTGCACACACACAAGTTCATGGTGATGCATAGCAACGAGAGGGGAGAGTGTGTCCATGTACCCTCGTAGACCGAAAGCGGAAGCGTTAGCACAACACGGTTGATGTAGTCGTACGTCTTCACGATCCGACCGATCAAGTGCCGAACGCACGGCACCTCCAAGTTCTGCACACATTCAACTCAATGACGTCCCTCGAACTCCGATCCAGCCGAGCTTTGAGGGAGAGTTCTGTCAGCAGGATGGCATGGTGACAATGATGATGTTCTACCGACGCAGGGCTTCGCCTAAGCACTACTATGATATTATCGAGGTGAACTATGGTGGAGGGCGCACCGCACACGGCTAAGAGATCCAAGGGATCAATTGTTGTCTCTATGGGGTGCCCCCCTCCTCCGTATATAAAGGAGGAGGGAGAGGTTGGCCCTAGAGGGGGCACGCCAAGTGTGGGGAGTCGTAGTACGACTCCCAAGTTCTAGTAGGATTCACTACAAAAAAAGAAACATCCATGACATTTTGGGCCGAATGAAAAAATTTGTCATACATATGACACTTCTATGACGATAATTGTGACAAAACCTGATATCATCATAGATGTGGTGGCCTCCTACTTCTATGACAAAAAATCATGACTGAAAATGGGATTTTCGTCCTGGGCGGGCTGGAGACACAGCTGCATGACATTCTTTGGGCCGTCCATGACGGAAAAAACCGTGGTAGAAGCAAGGGGGAGGAAAATTTCGAGGAGTTGCCGGTTACGGTGGGAGGTCGGGGGCGGAGTGATGCGCTTTTCTCTCATACGTACGCGCGTGTGTGCGAGGCATTGGCTCTAACTGAAGCCGAGCGAGGCGTTGGGCTCTAACTAAACCCGAGTGATTGCACTGCAGGCTACGCATTACTGAACCCGAGCGATCGGTCGACGGCTGTTAACTGAACCCGATGGAGTGATTCCTTCACTACTGCTGCTAACTGAAGCCGATCGATGCTGCCTCTAGGATGAGAAGTGAGCGTTGCGGGGGGTGGATGAACAGTGAGTGGCGGCGTTGCCTCTGGATGAACAGCTGTTGGGGAACGTTGCAGAAAATTAAAAATTTTCCTATGGTTTCACCAAGATCCATCTATGAGTTCATCTAAGCAATGAGTCAAGGGAGAGAGTTTGCATCTACATACCACTTGTAGATCACGAGCGGAAGCTAGCCAAGGGGATGGTGATGATGGAGTCGTACTCGAACGTGATTCGGATCACCGATGCCCAAGTGCTGAACGGACAGCACCTCCGCGTTCAACACACGTACGGGACGGGAGACGTCTCCTCCTTCTTGATCCAGCAAGGGGGAAGGAGAGGTTGAGGAAGATTGCTCCAACGGCAGCACGACGGCGTGGTGTAGTTGGTGCAGCAGTACTCCGACAGGGCTTCGCCAAGCATATACGGAGGAGGAGAGGTGTTGGGGAGGGGAGGGGCTGCGCCTTGGCTTGTCAAGCTCCCATGCGCCTCCCCACTATATATAGGGGTGGAGGGGCTGGTTTCTTGCCCTCCAAGTCCATTGGGGCATTGGCCAAGGTGGGAGGAAAGAAATCCCATCATTTCCTTCCCCACCGATTGTTATTCCCCCTTTTTAGGGATCTTGATCTTATCCCTTCGGGATATGATCTTATTCCTTCTAAGGGGGGATCTGGGTGCGCCTTGACCAGGGGTGTGGGGCCTTTCCCCCACTACTCACGTTCATGTGGGTCCCCCCATGCAGGTGGGCCCCACTCCGGAACCTTCTAGAACCTTCTCGGTACAATACCGAAAAATCCCGAACATTTTCCGGTGGCGAAAATAGGACTTCCCATATATAAATCTTTACCTCCGGACCATTCCGGAACTCCTCGTGACGTCCGGGATCTCATCTGGGACTCCGAACAACATTCGGTAACCACATACAAACTTCCTTTATAACCCTAGCGTCATCGAACCTTAAGTGTGTAGACCCTACGGGTTCGGGAGACATGTAGACATGACCGAGACATTCTCCGGTCAATAACCAACAGCGGGATCTGGATACCCATGTTGGCTCCCACATGCTTCTCGATGTTGTCATCGGATGAACCACGATGTCGAGGATTCGATCAAACCCTGTATACAATTCCCTTTGTCAATCGGTACATTACTTGCCCGAGACTCGATCGTCGGTATCCCAATACCTTGTTCAGTCTCGTTACCGGCAAGTCACTTTACTCGTACCGTAATGCATGATCTCATGGCCAACACTTTGGTCACCTTGAGCTCATTATGATGATGCATTACCGAGTGGGCCCAGAGATACCTCTCCGTCATACGGAGTGACAAATCCCAGTCTCGATCCGTGTCAACCCAACAGCTACTTTCGGAGATACCTGTAATGCACCTTTATAGTCACCCAGTTACGTTGTGACGTTTGATACACCCAAGGCACTCCTACAGTATCCGGGAGTTACACGATATCATGGTCTAAGGAAGAGATACTTGACATTGGCAAAGCTCTAGCAAACGAACTAAACGACCTTTGTGCTATGCTTAGGATTGGGTCTTGTCCATCACACCATTCTCCTAATGATGTGATCCCGTTATCAACGACATCCAATGTCCATAGCCAGGAAATCATGACTATCTGTTGATCACAACGAGCTAGTCAACTAGAGGCTCACTAGGGACATATTGAGGTCTATGTATTCACACGTGTATTACGATTTTCGGATAATACAGTTATAGCATGAATAAAAGACAATTATCATGAACAATGAAATATAATAATACTTTTATTATTGCCTCTAGGGCATATTTCCAACAGTCTCCCACTTGCACTAGAGTCACCAATCTAGTTACATTGTGATGAATCGAACACCCATAGAGTTCTGGTGTTGATCATGTTTAGCTCGCGAGAGAGGTTTAGTCAATGGATCTGCGACATTCAGATCTGTATGTACTTTGCAAATTTCTATGTCTCCATCTTGAACATTTTCACGGATGGAGTTGAAACGACGCTTGATGTGCCTGGTCTTCTTGTGAAACCTGGGCTCCTTGGCAAGGGCAATAGCTCCAGTGTTGTCACAGAAGAGTTTGATTGGCCCCGACGCATTGGGTATGACTCCTAGGTCGGTGATGAACTCCTTCACCCAAATCGCTTCATGCGCTACCTCCGAGGCTGCCATGTACTCCGCTTCACACGTAGATCCCGCCACGACGCTCTGCTTGCAGCTGCACCAGCTTACTGCTCCACCATTCAACATATACACGTATCCGGTTTGTGACTTAGAGTCATCCGGATCTGAGTCGAAGCTAGCGTCGACGTAACCCTTTACGACAAGCTCTTCGTCTCCTCCATAAACGAGAAACATGTCCTTTGTCCTTTTCAGGTACTTCAGGATATTCTTGACTGCTGTCCAGTGTTCCTTGCCGGGATTACTTTGGTATCTAGCTACCAAACTCACGGCAAGGTTTACATCAGGTCTGGTACACAGCATGGCATACATAATAGATCCTATGGCGGAAGCATAGGGGATGACACTCATCTCTTCTTTATCTTTTGCCGTGGTCGGTGATTGAGCCGAGCTCAATCTCACACCTTGTAACATAGGCAAGAACCCCTTCTTGGACTGATCCATTTTGAACCTCTTCAAAATCTTATCAAGGTATGTGCTTTGTGAAAGACCTATGAGGCGTCTCGATCTATCTCTATAGATCTTGATGCCTAATATGTAAGCAGCTTCTCCAAGGTCCTTCATTGAAAAATACTTATTCAAGTAGGCCTTAATGCTGTCCAGAAATTCTATATTATTTCCCATCAAGAGTATGTCATCTACATATAATATGAGAAATGTTACAGAGCTCCCACTCACTTTCTTGTAAACGCAGGCTTCTCCATAAGTCTGCATAAACCCAAACGCTTTGATCATCTCATCAAAGCGAATATTCCAACTCCGAGATGCTTGCACCAGCCCATAAATGGATCGCTGGAGCTTGCATACTTTGTTAGCGTTCTTAGGATCGACAAAACCTTCCGGCCGCATCATATACAGTTCTTCCTTAAGATGCCTGTTAAGGAATGCTGTTTTGACATCCATCTGCCATATCTCATAATCATAGTATGCGGCAATTGCTAACATGATTCGGACAGACTTTAGCTTCGCTACGGGAGAGAATGTCTCGTCGTAGTCAATCCCTTGAACCTGTCGATAACCCTTAGCGACAAGTCGAGCTTTATAGATGGTGACATTACCATCCGCGTCTGTCTTCTTCTTAAAGATCCATTTGTTTTCTATCGCTCGCCGATCATCGGGCAAGTCTGTCAAAGTCCATACTTTGTTTTCATACATGGATTCTATCTCGGATTTCATGGCTTCAAGCCATTTGTTGGAATCTGGGCCCGCCATCGCTTCTTCATAGTTCGAAGGTTCACCGTTGTCTAACAACATGATTTCCTGGACGGGGTTGCCATACCACTCTGGTGCGGAACGTGTCCTTGTGGACCTACGAAGTTCAGTAGCAACTTGATCCGAAGTACCTTGATCATCATCATTGGTTTCCTCTTCAGTTGGTGTGGGCATCACAGGAACATTTTCCTGAGCTGCACCACTTTCCCGTTCGAGAGGTAGTACTTCATCGAGTTCTACTTTCCTCCCACTTACTTCTTTCGAGAGAAACTCTTTTTCCAGAAAGCATCCGTTCTTGGCAACAATGATTTTGCCCTCGGATCTTAAGTAGAAGGTGTACCCGACAGTTTCCTTAGGGTATCCTATGAAGACGCATTTTTCCGACTTGGGTTCGAGCTTTTCAGGTTGAAGTTTCTTGACATAAGCATCGCATCCCCAAACTTTTAGAAATGACAGCTTAGGTTTCTTCCCAAACCATAATTCATACGGTGTCGTCTCAACGGATTTAGACGGTGCTCTATTTAAAGTGAATGTAGCTGTCTCTAGAGCGTATCCCCAAAATGATAGCGGTAAATCAGTAAGAGACATCATAGACCGCACCATATCCAATAGAGTGCGATTACGACGTTCGGATAGACCGTTTCGCTGAGGTGTTCCAGGCGGCATGAGTTGTGAAACGATTCCACATTTCCTTAAGTGTGTGTCAAATTCGTGACTTAAATATTCTCCTCCACGATCTGATCGTAGGCACTTTATCTTTCGGTCACGTTGATTCTCCACCTCATTCTGAAATTCCTTGAACTTTTCAAAGGTCTCAGACTTGTGTTTCATTAAGTAGACATACCCATATCTACTTAAGTCATCAGTGAGAGTGAGAACATAACGATATCCTCCGCGAGCCTCAACGCTCATTGGACCGCACACATCGGTATGTATGATTTCCAATAAGTTGGTTGCTCGCTCCATTGTTCCGGAGAACGGAGTCTTGGTCATCTTGCCCATGAGGCATGGTTCGCACGTGTCAAACGATTCATAATCAAGAGACTCTAAAAGTCCATCGGCATGGAGCTTCTTCATGCGCTTGACACCAATGTGACCAAGGCGGCAGTGCCACAAGTATGTGGGACTATCGTTATCAACTTTACATCTTTTGGCATCTACACTATGAACATGTGTAATATTACACTCGAGATTCATTAAGAATAAACCATTGACCATCGGAGCATGACCATAAAACATATCTCTCATATAAATCGAACAACCATTATTCTCAGACTTAAATGAGTAGCCATCTCGTATTAAACGAGATCCAGATACAATGTTCATGCTCAAACTTGGCACTAAATAACAATTATTAAGGTTCAAAACTAATCCTGTAGGTAAATGTAGAGGCAGGGTGCCGACGGCGATCACATCGACTCTGGAACCATTCCCGACGCGCATCGTCACCTCGTCCTTCGCTAGTCTCCGTTTATTCCGCAGCTCCTGCTGTGAGTTACAAATATGAGCAACGGCACCGGTATCAAATACCCAGGAGTTACTACGAGTACTGGTAAGGTACACATCAATTACATGTATATCAAATATACCTTTGGTTTTGCCGGCCTTCTTATCTACTAAGTATTTGGGGCAGTTCCGCTTCCAGTGACCCTTCCCCTTGCAATAAAAGCACTCAGTCTCAGGCTTAGGTCCATTCTTTGACTTCTTCCCGGTAACTGGCTTACCAGGCGCGGCAACCTCCTTGCCGTCCTTCTTGAAGTTCTTCTTACCCTTGCCCTTCTTGAACTTAGTGGTCTTATTGACCATCAACACTTGATGTTCTTTCTTGATTTCAGCCTCTGCTGACTTCAGCATCGAGAACACTTCAGGAATGGTCTTTTCCATCCCCTGCATGTTGTAGTTCATCACAAAGCTCTTGTAGCTTGGTGGGAGCGACTAGAGGATTCTGTCAATGACCGCCTCATCTGGGAGGTTAATGTTCAGCTGGGTCATACGGTTGTGCAACCCAGACATCTTCAGGATGTGCTCACTGACAGAACTGTTTTCCTCCATCTTACAACTGTAGAACTTGTCGGAGACATCATATCTCTCGACCCGGGCATGAGCTTGGAAAACTAGTTTCAGCTCTTCGAACATCTCATATGCTCCGTGATGCTCAAAACGCTTTTGGAGCCCCGGTTCTAAGCTGTAAAGCATGCCGCACTGAACGAGGGAGTAATCATCAGCGCGAGTTTGCCAAGCATTCATAATGTCTTGGTTCTCTGGGACGGGAGCGTCACCTAGCGGTCCTTCTAGGACATATTGTTTCCTGGCAGCTATGAGGATGATCCTCAGGTTCCGGACCCAGTCCTTATAGTTGCTGCCATCATCTTTCAGCTTGGTTTTCTCTAGGAACGCGTTGAAGTTCATGTTGACATGAGCGTTGGCCATTTGATCTACAAGACATATTTGCAAAGGTTTTAGACTAAGTTCATGATAATTAAGTTCTAATCAAATTATGAACTCCCACTCAGATTAGACATCCCTTTAGTCATCTAAGTGTTACACGATCCGAGTCGACTAGGCCGTGTCCGATCATCACGTGAGACGGACTAGTCATCGTCGGTGAACATTCTCATGTTGATCGTATCTTCCATACGACTCGTGTTCGACCTTTCGGTCTCCGTGTTCCGAGGCCATGTCTGCACATGCTAGGCTCGTCAAGTTAACCCTAAGTGTTTTCGCTGTGTAAAACTGTCTTACACCCGTTGTATGTGAACGTAAGAATCCATCACACCCGATCATCACGTGGTGCTTAGAAGCGACGAACTGTAGCAACGGTGCACAGTTAGGGGAGAACACTTCTTGAAATTTTTGTAAGGGATCATCTTATTTACTACCGTCGTCCTATGTAAACAAGATGCATAAACATAATAAACATCACATGCAATTATATAGTTGTGACATGATATGGCCTATATCATATAGCTCCATTGATCTTCATCTTTGGGCTCCATGATCATCTTGTCACCGGCTTGACACCATGATCTCCATCATCATGATCTCCATCATCGTGTCTTCATGAAGTTGTCACGCCAACGACTACTTCTACTTCTATGGCTAACGCGTTTAGCAATAAAGTAAAGTGAGTTACATGGCGTTCTACAATGACACGCAGGTCATACAAAAAATAAAGACAACTACTATGGCTCCTGCCGGTTGTCATACTCATCGACATGCAAGTCGTGAATCCTATTACAAAGAACATGATCTCATACATCACAATTCATCATTCATCACAACTTCTGGCCATATCACATCACATGATCAATCGCTGCAAAAACAAGTTAGACGTCCTCTAATTGTTGTTGCATCTTTTACGTGGCTGCAATTGGGTTCTAGCAAGAACGTTTTCTTACCTACGAATAACCACAACGTGATTTTGTCAACTTCTATTTACCCTTCATAAGGGCCCTTTTCATCGAATCCGCTCCAACTAAAGTGGGAGAGACAGACACCCGCCAGCCACCTTATGCAACTAGTGCATGTCAGTCGGTGGAACCGGTCTCACGTAAGCGTACGTGTAAGGTTGGTCCGGGCCGCTTCATCCCACAATACCGCTGAAGCAAGAAAAGACTAGTAGAGGGAAGTAAGATGACAAAATCCACGCCCACAACAAAATTGTGTTCTACTCGTGCAAAGAGAACTACGCATAGACCTGGCTCTGATACCACTGTTGGTGAACGTTGCAGAAAATTAAAATTTTTCATACGGTTTCACCAAGATCCATCTATGAGTTCATCTAAGCAACGAGTCAAGGGAGAGAGTTTGCATCTACATACCACTTGTAGATCACGAGCGGAAGCTAGCCAAGGGGATGGTGATGATGGAGTCGTACTCGAACGTGATTCGGATCACCGATGTCCAAGTGCTGAACGGACAGCACCTCCGCGTTCAACACACGTACGGGACGGGAGACGTCTCCTCCTTCTTGATCCAGCAAGGGGGAAGGAGAGGTTGAGGAAGATTGCTCCAACGGCAGCACGACGGCGTGGTGTAGTTGGTGCAGCAGTACTCCGACAGGGCTTCGCCAAGCATATACGGAGGAGGAGAGGTGTTGGGGAGGGGAGGGGCTGCGCCTTGGCTTGTCAAGCTCCCATGCGCCTCCCCACTATATATAGGGGTGGAGGGGCTGGTTTCTTTCCCTCCAAGTCCATTGGGGCGTTGGCCAAGGTGGGAGGAAAGAAATCCCATCATTTCCTTCCCCACCGATTGTTATCCCCCCTTTTTAGGGATCTTGATCTTATCCCTTCGGGATATGATCTTATTCCTTCTAAGGGGGGATCTTGGTGCGCCTTGACCAGGGGTGTGGGGCCTTTCCCCCACTACTCACGTTCATGTGGGTCCCCCCATGCAGGTGGGCCCCACTCCGGAACCTTCTAGAACCTTCCCGGTACAATACCGAAAAATCCCGAACATTTTCCGGTGGCGAAAATAGGACTTCCCATATATAAATCTTTACCTCCGGACCATTCCGGAACTCCTCATGACATCCGGGATCTCATCCGGGACTCCGAACAACATTCGGTAACCACATACAAACTTCCTTTATAACCCTAGCGTCATCGAACCTTAAGTGTGTAGACCCTACGGGTTCGGGAGACATGTAGACATGACCGAGACGTTCTCCGGTCAATAACCAACAGCGGGATCTGGATACCCATGTTGGCTCCCACATGCTTCTCGATGTTGTCATCGGATGAACCACGATGTCGAGGATTCAATCAAACCCTGTATACAATTCCCTTTGTCAATCGGTACGTTACTTGCCCGAGACTCGATCGTCGGTATCCCAATACCTTGTTCAGTCTCGTTACCGGCAAGTCACTTTACTCGTACCGTAATGCATGATCTCGTGGCCAACACTTTGGTCACCTTGAGCTCATTATGATGATGCATTACCGAGTGGGCCCAGAGATACCTCTCCGTCATACGGAGTGACAAATCCCAGTCTCGATCCGTGTCAGCCCAACAGCTACTTTCGGAGATACCTGTAATGCACCTTTATAGTCACCCAGTTACGTTGTGACGTTTGATACACCCAAGGCACTCCTACGGTATCCGGGAGTTACACGATCTCATGGTCTAAGGAAGAGATACTTGACATTAGCAAAGCTCTAGCAAACGAACTAAACGACCTTTGTGCTATGCTTAGGATTGGGTCTTGTCCATCACATCATTCTCCTAATGATGTGATCCCGTTATCAACGACATCCAATGTCCATAGCCAGGAAATCATGACTATCTGTTGATCACAACGAGCTAGTCAACTAGAGGCTCACTAGGGACATATTGAGGTCTATGTATTCACACGTGTATTATGATTTCCGGATAATACAGTTATAGCATGAATAAAAGACAATTATCATGAACAATGAAATATAATAATACTTTTATTATTGCCTCTAGGGCATATTTCCAATAACAGCAACCCGTGGTGTGGAGGGCTGGATGAACAGTAGATGGTGGAGGGGTGGCCGTGGAGGGGTGGTTGGACAGGAGCCCGTAGTGTGGAGGGCTGGATGAACAGTAGACGGTGGAGGGGTGCCCGTGGAGAGGTGGTTGAACATTAGCCGGTGGAGTAGCGCGCGGTGGAAGCTGGATGAACAGGAGCCCGTGGAGGCTGGAGGAGGTCGACGGTAGCCCATGGAGGCTGGAGGAGGTCGACGGTGGAGATGAACAGTATCCCGTGGAGTCCCGTTTTGCGGTACGCCACACCCCTCCCCCTGTTTCGACCTTAGCGCTCCAACGCAAGTCTGTTTCGTCCGTTTTGCGGTACACCACACCCCTCTCGATGAACAGGACCCCCGTTTCGACCATAGCGCTCCAACACAAGTCCGTTTCGTCCGTTTTGCGGTACGCCACACACCTCCCGATCAACAGGACCCCCGTTTCGACCGTAGGAGGTCCGTTTCCTCCGTTTTGCGGTACGCCAAGCCCCTCCCGATCAACAGGACCCCGTTTCGAACGTCGCCGGTCGAACACAAGACCGTTTCCTCCGTTGTGCGGTACGCCAGGCCTCGTTTCCATCGCATGTTCCATCCAAGCCCTCCCGATGAACATGACCACGCATTCCGTTCCGACCCAGCCGGTTGGCTCCCACGCGTTCCGTTGCCTCCCGATGAACACGACGCATTCCGTTGCCTCCCCATGAACACGACGACGATGTTGTTTCTCCGTTCCGACCCAGCCATGTACGTATGCGCGAGTAGGCATTCGAGACCCTGCCCGTATGTACGTACGTGGTCGTATTTTCTTTCTTGCACCCTCGCCGCTGTCCGTACGTGTATGTGCGCGCCTCTACTACGACCACTATGTACGTACACGTTCGTGACCGGAATTACAACGCTACGTACGCTTTGACCTGGTGGGTCCCGACTGTTAGGCATTTCCTTGCCTGCGAAGATGTAGCTGGTGGGTCCCAGCAGTCAGGGGGGCGAATCGTTTTGTTTTGTTTTTTTTGCCCGGATGCACTTCCTTGCATGCGAAGATGTAGCTGGTGGGTCCCAGCAGTCAGGGGGGCGAATCGTTTTGTTTTGTTTTTTTGCCCGGATGCACTTCCTTGCATGCGAAGATGTAGCTGGTGGGTCCCAGCAGTCAGGGGGGCGAATCGTTTTTTTTGCCTGGACGCACTTCCTTGCATGCGAAGATGTAGCTGGTGGGTCCCAGCAGTCAGGGGGAAACGTTTTTTTCGCGAAATACGGTGGCCCGTCCGGTGGGTCCCCGCTGTCAGGTGGAGGAATAATTATTTTGCGCGTAATAAGGAGGCACTTCCCTGCGGCCGCCGTGGACCCAACTGTCAGCCTCTCCATGCACAGTACTCTTCCGATGGAAGTCGGTCATTGACCACATTGACCACGCCGCGCCGTAAGCACCACGGCGGTGGACGACGGCGAGGCCTAGGAAGGGTACGACGCGGAGCCGGGGAAGACGCAGCAGTGGATGCCCACGCGAAGAGGACTACGAGGGTGAGGCTGCCGGCGCTGTAGAATAACAGGGGGGTGTTGGTGAGTAAAGGGATGGCCTGGCCAGCGGTGGGAGTAGTAGGGGGCGGTGAGGCCTCCGCGGTATCACAGCCGGCCACGGGAGGTAGGAGCACGCGGCAGGACCGGTGCTACTTTGGGCGGCTGGAGCACGAAGACCAGAGGTTCAAGAAGCACTACAGCCGTTGGATGGACATCGTACGGTCACTGGAGCTAGAGTCGTTCATATTGACTAAGTTGACAAAGCCCTCCATCCCCGTAAACTTAGTAGGCCCACAAGTCAGCCTCCCACCAAGGTGAGTCCCAGCTAGCAGGGGGAGTATTCATTTTTTGTGCGTAATAAGGAGGCATTTCCGGTGCGTCCGAGCTGACAGCGGGGGGGACGTTTTTTTCGTGAAATATAGAGACCGTTCCGGTGGGTCCCAGCTATCAGGTGGAGGAACCATTATTTTGCGCATAATAAGGAGGCATTTTCGTGTGTGGGCCCCTACTATCAGCCTCTTCCGATGGTTGTTGTTTGTTGACCATGTTGACCTCGCCGTGCCGAGAGCACAAACGCGGTTTGCGAGGGCGGGGCCCAGGAAGAGAACCACCCGGAGCCGCCGAAGCCACTGCAGCGGATGCCCATGCTGAGGGGAGAACGAGCGCTAACTGGTCGGCTGTGGGGTGAGGCTGACGTCGCCGGAAAATAACAGGATGTGTGGGTGGTTAGAAGGATAGCCTGGCGGCAGCACAGCCAGCCACTGGAGGAGGGAGCAGGCAGTCCCGCCGGCGCTGGTTTGGGTGGCTGGAGCAGGAAGATCAGAGATTGAAGAAGCATGGCGGCCGTTGGATGGACATCCAACAGTCACTACTGTGTGTTGACTAAGTTGACAAAGCCTTCCGTACGCGTCAAAAAAAAATAGGACAGCGTCATCGTCAACCTAGTAGGCCCAGAAGTCGGCCTCCAAATCTGTGGAAAACCTCATACAACCCATTAGCCATTATTTTCAATAATTTACAGCCCATTTGCTAATTCTTAAGGATATTTGAAGCTCATATTCTTTTTATTATCATTACAGACCATATATTCTGGGCACTGCTAAAAAATTCAACGAAATTTTGCATATTTCGGTGGGGTCCGAACTCTTTTAATCAAGAAATTTCGAGTCACGTTAAAAATAGTTCAAAAAATTATATGAAAATAAAATTCGAAAAACAATTCTCTGCAATAAAAATGAATGAAATTTAGAATCTTAACTAGCAAGATGCCCATTCGTTGCACGGAACATGAAGATGCATTTGTATCAATAGTTTATCTTGTGGGTGAAAAGATGATATTTTAATGTAATTGCCAGTTGGCTTTGGTTTTTATAAGAGTAGAGAGTAGAGAAATCCTGAAAAAATGATATTTTAATGCAATTGCCGGTTAGCTTTGGTTTAAAAATTTACAGCCCATTTCTTACAACTTATAGCCCGTTTTCTGGGGAAGCCCATTTCTTATCCCTCCTCATCTTGAAAGATTTGCAGCCCAGTAGGGCTGAGAAAAGCAAGTAGGCCTCGGTTTTGGTATTCTCCAAAAAAAGAACTGGGCTAGCCAATTTCATAAAGAAAAAAATATCAACTAGGCTCGTCATGTGCTTAATAAAAGCGTAAGCGTGGGCTAGACGGGCCACAGCCCCCGCACAGCGAGCAGTTGAGCTTCGTCTCTGAAACTGAAAAATAACTAGGTGAGCTGCTGGGTCCCTAGTGTTATCCGCTCATTGTGTAATTTTCTCGTTTATTGACTACATTGACAATGGCGTGGAACCTAGTAGTCAAACAATTAGGAGGAAGTATTGTTTTGGCTAGTAATAACGAGGCACCTGCTTGTGAAATGCAATGACCCTGGTGGGTCCCTACTGTCAGCCCCTCCACGTACAGTCATCTCCTGATTCCTTTTGGTTGTTGACCATGTTGACAACACCAGACGGAGGCGAGCACAGCGAGCTAACCAAGGCGGAGAACGACCTCAAGGCCTCGGACGGGAACGAACAGCAGCCATGAAAGATGCGGCAGTGTAGTGGCGGGTCGAGGGGAGTACGAGGGCAACAACATGCAAGTCAAGCATACAAATGGTACAAAAAGCCCAAGGATTAATTGTTCATCAAATTTTTAGACAAAACCCAGATTGAACATGACAGTAACATCTAACCCAACCACTCTTTTTTGCAGTCACAAACAAATGGATCGGTCTGATCCATAAAATCAACATCCTGTGCAAAAAAAATTATTTTAGGATGTCTACAACTTGTTGTAAATAGAAGCCAAGCATGTTTAGAAGCCCATTTGTCCACCTGAAACTTCTTTTTTTGCTGTTCAACATGTTCGTCCGTGAGAAATCTCTTGCTGTAAAAATTAAGCCTCATGGACAATAGTAACCTCGCATTCAACAGGATGAATGTGACAAAGCTTCTGTTTGCCTGGTTGGATGCATATCGTCCCATCGTTATTGTCCTCAAACGAATGTCATGAGAACTGATAAAATCCTTGTGCTTATTACGCCAATGATTGGTTATATGTTTTTGTCCATGTGGTTCTGCCTAAGTAGACATGAAGATTGAAAACAGTTAAGGTGTGAAAAAAGAGTATGTCGAAAGAACAACAGCTGAACAGCTAATTCTAGTACAATATATACGGGCTTTCAATGTTCATGAAATCATCACCTCTATGTTTAAATTCTCCAGAGACCGAAAGCATCGCAGCAAGCCAATAATTATGTCCAGATCAAAACTATACATTCTGATATATATGATCTTGACAGAATCCAGCAGCATTGATAGGCTATCAATGGACGAACTCTTCATTGAGCATATAACATAATATTAGTACCCAAAGTGTACTCCAAGATGATATAAAACTTATGCGCATAAATGAAAAATGCAGCATATGATTACAAATGTGTAGATGATAATATACGGTACCTGAAAAGGTGAGGAGCCAAACACCAACTCCTTGTGATTATTAAACGGGTCAGGAATTACACCCAAGGTCTCCAGTTTGGGCGCAGAGACGACAGTTATTTCTGAAGGTGTATAACAATTATGAAGGAGCAACCTTTCAAGTGAAGGGGCATCTTCGATGATGAGCCGCTGTCCTTCAAAAAAAATTCCAATGCTTTTAAGGTGAGGCGACTTTATTTGGAGACAACTGATACCGATTTCTATTCCCAAAACAATCAGCAAGCGCTCCAGGGCAGGGCAACTAGAGTGGATGATGCTATGTAGTGAGGCCTCCGACAAATAAACCACCACAAGCGAAAGTTTTTTTAGCAGTGGGAGTCGAAGCATTTGTACCAGATCGTCTGGTAGATGGCACTGGGCGAAGGTGGCGGTGTGGAGAGAGGAGGAAAACCGTGAGATGGTGTCACCACGAATTCTTGGTATGTTCGTGGTATGAAACTTTCGTGGTAATGGTAGAACTCAAATTGTTGGAGTTTTCCGAATTCAGGGGATGTCACCCAAGCATCCACCTTGCCGGGTATGGACAGTAGGTAGCTTGTCGAGATGCAGAGGCATTGAACGGGGCCCTGCAGGTGAGAAGACACGATGGCTCTGATGAGATCAAATTCAGGAAGGACAGATATCTGACGACAGTCGAGATTGAGGGGCGCGGTGCGCCATAGAGGGCGCCACCGAGTTGAGAGGACTTGTGTGCGGCAGCAATCCTTGGTGGGGAGAAGCGAGATGATCTCCTCAAGGATGACGTCCGGGAGATCGCTGATGCGGTCCACCGGAGATTCTACCAGTTCCTCAGATCCGGGTGGGGGGGCTTGCCGCTTCTCCCCGCGCTACCGGGTGCGGGATCTAGCTACAACCGGCGTCGCCGTTGGCGGGAGCCTCATCTTCTTGGCGCTGGGGCCAGCCGACTCCATTTTCCTTGTGGGCGTCGCGCCGAGCTCACAGGTTTGAGCAGAGTAGCCAGAGATGAGCCTAGTGGTAGTGCAAGTGGGGAAGAAGGACGGCTGGGGATTTCTATAGGAGTGGAAGAAGAGGAGCAGGCGTTTTCTGTACGACTGAGGAAGAAGGTGAGTGGGGTTTTCTGGATGAGTGAGGAAGATTGGGGAGCGGGGGGAATTGGGTGGGGAGACGGAAGCGGGAGAGCGAGTTGTTCGTGTTTAAAAGGCACGCTGCACTAACTACTCGCTTTTTCCCAAGAACTGCTCTCTTCTTTTGCGTTGCTGCATGACTGGCCATGCATGCAGGATGCATATGCCCGCCAGCCACTGCATGTGCCTGGTTTGTTACTAGGCCTATTTAATAGGGTGGTTATGGAGTAAATTAAGGAGATTTATTTTCTCGGTGTGCATCCACCAAATTAGAGGATGCGGTACTGGATGCAGACACTCACATTAAACTAACATTCAGAAGAACAAAAGTTCAGCATGTCTATGCATCTCAATGATTCACCATACTATAACCAATATACAAAACTATGAGAAGGTGTGGAAATAAAGAAAATCGGTCGATGCTTCTCTGAGCAAAGGGCCTCCCTGCGCACGCATTAATTTCCTGGGCATGCTTGTTTCTTCTCAATGTTGCGAGCACTTTGAGCATGTTGGCAACTCCACGTACAGCTATCTAGCTGCCTCATCTTGCAATTGATGCTGACACATTTGCAGCAAACACATGAGGCAATAGCGATGACTCAACATGGGTCCATATTGTGCAGTTCCCCTGATATCCTATTCATTGTCCTGAATCTGAAAAGATAGGAGAACAGTAGCTATACTTAAACGGTGTTGCAAAACAGTCGCACATATCAATAGCTCGGCATGACAAAACACGATCATCTGGACGAAGGGGATACTGACCTGCCTGAGGAAGATTACATATAATTTCATAATTCCTTGGTTGATTTCCACCTTCAGCTGCACTGCTTGGTTGCTCCTCCAGACATGACATGATCGTTCCGCGCTGCATTCAGCAAGTCAACGTACGAATAAGCTAATTTCATCTTGTGGTGGTCATTGTACCTAGTTACGAATGTAGGAATACCTGGAGCACCATGAGGTTAGCTGACAGCAGGTTGATGCAGCCATATAAATTTTGTGCGGTGCTACCAAAATTGGGGTTTGTATCCCTTCCCATTACGAGAATTCTTCTTGAAGTTGGTAGAATGTGACGGCTTGTTCTTTGCATCAAACTTGCCTTTCCCCTGAGATTTGTTCTTGTTGTTTTGGGGCTGGTTGGGCTGGAAGTTCTTCTCGTGTAACATGTGGGCACTAGAAGCTCCCTCGGCGACCCAAGCACGTGTGTCTTTTGCTCTCGCCTTCTCCTCAAAATCAAGAGTGCTAATGAGATCCAAAACAGAAAACTCATGTCTCTTGTTTTTCAGAGAAGTAGCAAAATCGTTCCACGAAGGTGGAAGCTTGGCAATGATCGTCCCAGCAACAAATTTTTCCGGCAACACACACTTAAAGTACTCAAGTTCCTTAGAGAGTGACTGTATCTCATGAGTCTGCTGAACAACAGAGCGCTCATCAGTCATCTTGTAGTCACAGAATTGCTCCATGAGGTACAACTCGTTGCCAGTGCCCGAGGGCCCAAACGTGGCCTCGAGCGCAGCCCACATGTCTTTGCCGCTGTCAAACAACATATACGAATCCGTAATGGAATCGTCAAGAACACTCACAGGGCGGCTTTGAAGAGGGTATCCATGTTCTGAAAATCTTCCTGCTATGTAGGATTAAGATCGCCCTTAGGCTTACCCTTAGTGGCGTCATAGCAGCACATGATCTGAAACCAATATACTGCTCTTGTGCGCCACCTTTTATATTGCACCCCCTTAAAAGTAGGCGGCTTCAAAAGCGCAGCAAAACAACTCGGAGTAAATTGCCTGTGATCAGGTTTTTGGACTGGATTGTGGAATATATGAGCAATTTAGTATGAGATTTAATCCGAATCAGCAGTAAATAGATCATGACGACAATTGCAAACATCAAAGTGATGATGCGGACTAAACCAGGAGGACAGAATCACATACTGTACAGCGGGAGCAGAACCGATCTGGTTGATGTTGTCACTCATGTCGTTGATGAAGAGGTTACCGAGGTCGGGGAAGAAGGTTGTCGTTGAGAAAGTCGTCGCTGGAAGCAGTGACAGGAGTGTGCTCCCCAAAAACCTGATCGCCCCTCTCCTGTACAGGATCACGAAAGGCGGTGTTCGGAGGACTGCTGTCCCTTCTCGCGGTGCATGCCGGAAGGAGGGCTGGAGAAGAATTGTGTGGCGGCGCTAAGATCTGGAACGGTGCGAAACCATATGATACAGCGGCGGCTAGGGTAGAGCATGTGAGGTCGTAGTATAATAGTAGGCCTTTGGCCCCCAAACCCCACGTCCAAGTCAATAATAGCTCAAAAAAAGTCTATAATAGCCCCCACCAAGGTTTGTCTCAAAAAACGGAGTAATCAAGGCGTCCGTTAGTCCCTTTAGTATAAATACAATATCATTAATAATGGCCCCACCTTTTGTCTCACAAAGTAGAGTATGTTGGAGTACAACCGGCTACACGTTTACAATCCGCTTCTCTTCTCTCTCCTCTTCTCTCTCCTTCAACTAAGCACAAATACTATATTTAAATCCTTATAACCTGCTTAGGGCATCTCCAACAGCTATAAGATAGGTGTTGGTAAATTTGCCACCTAGGACATAGTGATGATGTGGCATGTAATAAATGTGGAGAGAGAGGAAAGTTGTATGTAGAATAACCAACAACCTTTGCACAAGCTCCAAGGTGAAATAGAGAGCAATCACATTTATTTTCTCATCATCTATTGAATAGCTTGGATATAATTTATTGGAGTAGTTGTATGATAGCTTGTTGGTTGATGACATGGACATTTTACCAACAAGACTAACATACAATCTATTGGAGATGCCCTTATGTCATCTAATTATAGTAGTACTTGCTCTAAAAGTTACTATCCATTGTGTAGTCTGAAATGTCGGGCGTGCAGCGGGCGCTTCCCTCGGTCGGCGCGCCGCTTCAATGGCAGAAGCAGTGAGAGGTCGCGTCGCCCTGACTTGCCATCAATGTGGAGCGGTAGGCTCAGCTGGCGCCGGGCAGGAAGCGCGCGCGGGAGGGGGGAGGGGTTTTTGTTGGGCCAAGAAGGTGAGAAGCCAACTTGGGATCGGTCCGGACGAGGAAATATCATGTGCTCCCATACTCTGCATATGACACTAGTGTATGTTACTACTCCCTCATTTCAAGTTTATAGAGATGTTTAGAGTAACATAGTAATATGTTACAGTACAAGTTACTCCCCACTATGACCAGCCTTGGCCTCTCCCAGTGCTCCACCATGTATAGCTGCTAAGCCTGCCACGTAGGCATAAAATATGATGTGGCACCAATAAACTAAGCACCTATGCATTGAACACTTGAGTTACTAAGCCATTTAATACACTTAGCACCTCATCTAAAGAGCATTAATAGTATAGAGAGCTGTTGCTATAAGCCTACAGCCCATCTTATAGTCAACATGTACTACAAAGTACCTAGGAGCACGTGCTAGAGCTGGCTCTTCACGAAGAGCCTGCTTACCTTCTCTCTCCTCTTCTATTTCCTCCAACTAAGCACAAATATACTACTATTTACTCCCTCCCTTCCGGTTTATAGGGCTCAAATCTCAAATCTCATCAACCAAGGCATTTTGTGAGTGGAGGAATGTATCTCGTACATTACAAAACTACCCAATTAAACTCATGCATTAATTTAGATTAATTACAGTGCATGCATACATGGCCACTAGATGAGTAGGAACATTACATGCATTGGTGTGTTCCTTTTTAATTCTTGCATGCAAAGATTTAATGCGCATTGGAAACTAAAAATGATATGGAGATGAGCCCTCTAAATTGGAAAAACAAAAAGGTTGAGATAAGCCTTATAAACCGGAAAGGAGGGAGTATTCCTTATAGCCCGCTGACTCAGCTCTATTGTACTTGCTCTAAGCACATCTAAGCACTTGCTAGCACCCCCTTGACCGTGGACCTTGACGGTGTACGTCACCTTGTGTCTCATAATTTTCCTCGTCATCATCTGAGTCCTAGAAGATCCCACCCACATCATAATTAGCATGCAGCCGCCTTGATAGACAACGTGCGCTGAAGGAGTAGAGGCGACTGGGGACGCACCACCACCACGTCGTGGGCACTCCGTATGTGCTCGTGTGTGTGCAGCGTGCATGTTTTTCCATCGGTGCTAGCTCTAAGGCCGAGTCTGGGGTCGTCTTCGTCTTTGACTAGTAGTTGAGCAACGATGGCAAAGAGGTGCTGCAAGAGATGTGTATGCGCCGTTGTGTGCGAGCTTTGCCGTAGCACGACGAACCGGACGTCGCCGCGGATGGTGCACGCCTCCATGCAGCCGAGTCTGTGCGCATGCATGTGTTATTCACGTGCATTTTGCGGCCGAGCGTGTGTGCATGCACGTCTTGTGTACGTGTGTTGTGTGCTCCATGTTGTGCGCGTATGTGCATGAGTTGGATCAGATGGAGTTAGTGCGTTCGCTTGTGTACATATTTTAGAGTGTAGATTCACTCATTTTGTTTCATATGTAGTCCCTTATTGAAATATCTAAAAAGACTTATATTTGGGAACGGAGGCAGTATAAAACATCTTCAACTTCTCATCCTGATGTACTGTTTCTAGTGGTGAGCGAAAAGTTCATGTTCTTTTAGTTGTTTATAGGTGGGCAGGCGGCCAAAAACAGGGGAAAACGCGCAAGGTTCCTTGCATACGCTACACCGTGAGGTTCCTTGCTCCTCCTCGGTCGTTGGGAATCTATGCTCTTCAACTCTTTTCTTTTACGTGAGCTTTGTTCATCCTTTTCCCAACACGCGAGACATCTAGCATCAAGGTGCATGTGTCATTCAAGAAAATGGAGATAATCAGATAAGCAGTGCGTAAGTGAGTCGTGCGGGGGGAAGCGGGGGGAAACCCTTTTCCGTAAGTGAGTTGTGCACTTCGATGGCCCCTAAGCAATATTTTTTCTCCTCGATGGCACGTGAATGGCACGTGAATAGTGCACGTACTCAACGACGGAGCACGGGATGGTAGCAATGACATGGTCAGCCCTTTTTTGGAGAGAGTACGTACTACTAGTAAATAACTTTGATGTGTCCCGTCAACTCGCAGAACGACGAGAAGCTTGATTACGCCTTCTCCCTCGCCAATGCGTGCGCGGTGGCTCACAGCACGAGGAGAAACTTTTGCTTACAAGCGGTGGACGTGCAGCATTTCATTTGGTGTCAGATTGCCAGAAGCACTAATGTAGAACCATCGACTTCCGGAAGAGGCGAAGAGCCAAGCGCAAGGTCACCTACTAACGTTAGGCTAGGTGTAGTGGGAGTAACATAAGTAGAGGTACCTCCTCTTTTTATTCTAGAAACAACCACACACAAATATCAAGGTGCTGGTTACGTAGAACAAATTTCCTGCAGTCTGTGCTCAGCACTCCTCTATCTCTCTTCTCAGCCAGCCAGCGGACGCGCGGAGCCCATCGTCTGTTTGCTCACATGCGGACCCTCATGTCAGTGAAAACGCAAGAGGACCCACTGAACCTGCACATCTTTCACCTCGACGTGCTGGTGATGAAAAACAAATCCAAGAAAGATCTTCGGTGGCCGCTTTTGGAGTTATTCAAGAGTAGTAAGATTCTATTTACAGTTTAACCCAAGATGCACATCTCGTGGCTTCAACTTATCAACTACCACTCTATTTTATTTCATGACACGACCTGGATGCTGGATGTCCCACGTGTCTGCAAAAGGAGGAAGAACCCGACCAAATCTTCGGTTGTGCTCTCGGATTAGACTAGTTGTGCTAACTTAAAAAATTTATTGTGTACTCCCTCCGTTCCAAAATACTTGACTTCCATTTGTCCAAAAATGGATGTGCCTATATACTAAAACATGTCTAGATACATACATACATATATATATATATATATATTGACAAATACTACATCCGTCCGGGTTTATTGGTCCCCATTATATTTCGTGCCAAATTTTGACCATAGATTAAACTAACAAAATGTTTACGCATGTCACCAAACATTATATTTTTGAAAACTATGTTCAAATACGAATCCAATGAGATATTTTTTCTTGACATGCATTAACATTTTGTTAGTTAAATCTTTAGTCAATATTTGACACAAACTACAAAGGGGACCTATAAACCAGGACGGAGGTAGTAGAACGGAGGGAGTAGAATGGATGCAAGTTTTTTTATTGGGAAGAAGAGTACATCCATATATTGATAGAGCGTTGGAGTTGGCCTTACAAGTGGGACCGCAGTTGAGGAAACCAACTATCGGCAAACCCCCACCACGCCCGTCGCGCGATGGCTGAGTTAGAGAAACGATGAGGTTGAAGAGATTGCTCTAGCACGGACTCCAAGAAATATGGTGTCAGATGGAAGTCGTGCTGGTGGCGTGTGCCGTACTCCTGGACGTGAATGCTTGTTCTGGCCCGTGCCACCCTACTACTCCTACTACTTACTATATAGTACTAGTAGTATCGAGGATTCGTGGTGCTGGTTACGTAGTACAATATGGCTACATTAAAAACACCCGCACGACGCGCGAAGCATATGAAGCTAGTACAAATAGTGTACTACTATTGTTGATGATTGGCCTCATCTGATAACCTATTGCAATGCACGTTTCATCGGAATTAGTTGACAGGCGCCAACGAGTATATGGGCGCTGCTCGTCCTCATGCTCGTGATCATCACCATCGTCATCTCCCCCTTGGTTATAAAATTTTCCAAGTATAGGTGGTGGAATTTTCACAGGACCTTGGAAACACAAGAAGAAGGTCAATTACAGCATCTCCAATAGCTTGTCTATATGGATGTCTATACTCGTTTTCCACGACATGAGCCCAAAACAGGCGTCCAACAGCTTGTCTATATGGTTGTCCAAATATACACATCCTCTAAATCGACCTCGACAATGTCCACGTCTGGACAATGTGAAGGTGTTGTCTAAACTCAGTTGTAGTCATGATTTCTTCCTCTCCCCAACAATGGCCCACCTGTCATGGTCCCTGTATATATATAGATGTTCTAATGCAAAACTGGATGTGTATATGAGGGAATCTTTTTAGACCATTGTCTATATGAATATATAGACATCCAAATATACACATGCTATTGGAGATGCTCTTAGTAAAGGGAAACTTGCTAACCCGCATGCATGTGGATGAAACAATTATAATTACGGTGGAAGACAAACGTACCGAAATCATAACGATTCCATGCAAAAACAGTGCCACGAGTGGTGGCAGCAAACACAAGGCCCTCGTATTCAATTGCATCACAGTACTCATCCATGTACAGAAACTGATTTTTGAGCAATGTCCATCGAGTCAAACCAGCAACGACGGCAACAAGCTTGTCGAAGATAGCAACAACTTCATAGTTGTTGTAATTCCAAGAGCGGGTGGGAACTCGAGAAATTGCTATCTTCCGTAGAAGACATTCACCATGATTGTATTTGAACATGCATACAATACCGGTGTGCTCAACCTCTGGGCAGTCTGCTGAGATTTTTGGAAGTGGAACCCGGTCACGAGTGTACACATTCACAAGTTCCCACTCGCAGTTGGACCCAATGTAAACAACCCAATCTCCATTTGCGCCTGCCCAGGCCTTGCCCTCAAGCGATGGCATCTTAACAGCATACGTATCATTATCAAGCGGCATCAACTTGCACAGGGCGAGGCCTCTGTCATGACGGCGCCGATCATCAGGGTCACGGCGAAGAAGATAGGGGAGATCAAACCGTTCCTTGACTCTTGGGTTCCTTGTAATGATGTTATTAGTTGAGTCAAGAATGGGCTTCAACGAACCTGCCATGCTAGCCGAGGTGATGACGTCGCACCGATCAATGAGTTCCTTCACCACGTCATCTTTCAGATCGGGGCAAGAATAACGGGGTCGTTTCCGTCCTGTTCCCTCCATGGAGAAGACGATCGAACAATGGCAGAAGAAAGCGTGAAGGGCTGAAGGAAAATGGAGGAGGGAGAGGAAGAGCGTGCGACAGCATTTCCAAATCGAGAGGGAAAGGCGAAGCGTCGGTGGACGGTTGCCAGTTTGCTACGGTTCACGAAGGGGTGCCCCGGCCTACACGTCGGTTCGGAAATACTCCTACTACTCGCCGTCGTCTCATTAATATGTTGGAACGGGACCACATGTCAACGAAACATGGTGTGTAATTTCTCGTGCAAAATGCGATCTGGCCACGTTGGCCCGAAGTGCCGCATTAGTAAAAAAATTTGAAAGTTTGCCGCATTAGTTATCGACTTCTATTTTTTTTAACATGCAATCTGAATGGACAGCTCCTGTGGTCATCACACGTGAGCGGATATAGTGATGGTTGATTCGCCCGAGCAACTTTACTGTGGGAATATGTGAGTACCAGCGGATTCAAGGAACAGAGAAATGATGGTTGCTTCGTCCGAGCAACTTACTGTGGCGAAGGTGGGGCTCTATGATTTGACTGCTCACTAGTCATTACTACTGCGGCACAACGACCGGGGTGAATCTTTCCCTGAAGTTGTGTTGTGCACTCAATATTGCTGCATGGCAGGTGGAGCTGGATGAAGGATGTCCAACATGTCGGCGAAATGCAGTTGAATTGTTTCTGGCATTGCTATCAATCCTTCAGGATTTGTTTATATGTACGCATAATTTTGATGAAATTGTACTGTGATGCTATGAAGGTTTCAACTCTTGTTCCCGCAGGAAAAAAAGGTTTCAACTTAGGATTCATGTGTCTTGCCTCAAGATTATCTTTTTACAAAATTCCATCAAATACAAATGAAACTACCATGGCTAATGCATCTTAATGGTTCGCAGATCAGCGCCAATATTCACATCACAACTGAAGACAAAGTTGTGAGAAGGTGTACAAATAAAGAAAAAAATATAATTGATCGGTGTTGTTCGTAGGCATGGCTCCATTTCCTTGGCACAGTGTTCATTGCTTGGCAGCTAGTTTCACCCAGCTCTGTAGCCAAAAAAGAGGTGTATGAAGGACACCACAATCCGATCATTTTGTGCAGCTCCACTAAAATCGGGCGGACCATCCCTGTTTGCAAAGATATCCTGTCAGTGTGATTACAATAATAGTGGAACTAGATGATGAAACATAACACACATAAATAGAAGCCGATCACCTCTACGATCTCTCTTTAGGACTAACTTTCGGAGAAGATTAGGCATGGAGTTGGATGAGGAGGATAGCAAAACCAATCTCCCTTTCCGCAGTCCCACAGAAATGTAAAAATGTTGCCCGTGTGACATTTTGGCGGAACTGCACAAAACACTCTTCAGAAAAGTGATTTGTGCAGTTCACCAAATGGTCGCAATAGCAACGAGGTGAAAATGGATAGCCATGTTTGCAAAAGGAGATTGAAAGGAAACAATTACTGACCAATAACACGAGTTGAAGACACATACGCTGACAAAAAAGAAGCATGTTCCATGTAAAAAGGGAAAGATAGCACATGGTGGTTTATCAAAAATGGTTTGAGGACAAGATTGCAAGATGGAAAGTACACCGACCGAGATACGATTTAAGCAAACAACTAAAGAAGATCCACATGCAGCAACGTGGGAAGCTGGGCAGTGGAGCAAGGTCGGAGGAAGCTGTACCTGAGGGTCGTCGGGATGTTACTAGGAGGGCACCGGCGGCCGGGATCTGCCCATACTGCGGCAGCGAGCAAGTGGTGAAGGCCCTACCACGCCGGAGCTTGGTCAGAGAGAACGGCGGGTACCGCAGATCGGGACGAGCTGCCTCAATGCCGTCGAACGGAGAGACGATGCACATCCTCCCTTCCCGCCGGCGGACGGGATGCGGCCGGATCACTGACCAACGCTGAGAGAGAGAGAGGCCACGGCGGCCTTTTGTGAGATTGTGTGACGAGACTCACGAGAGACAAACCCATTTTTCCATTTTCCCCACGGCAATCATTTTATATTCTAGGCGTGGTACCCGACCCTCCTTCGAGTAAACAACCGCTACACGCGTCAAATTATCACGTGGGCTGCCTTTTCATACAGAAACGAACTCCACCGTGTACCCGCGCGGGTGTGGCCAGGAACGAGACGTGAGTACGTGCGTCATGCGTGCACTTCTTCTTTAGGTGCAGGTACGTACGTGGGTGGGTGTGAGAGAGATGGTTTGTGCGAAACAGAGGCAATGTGTTGATGATATCTCAATCAGAAAAACATAACATATGCAATGTGTGTGAAACGGAGTCATGGACGTGAGATATCGATAGAATTGAAAACAGGGATGAAGTGTGTGGCTGCGCGATCGATAAAGAGTGCCATCGAATTTGTGTTTGCCCACATCAAAGATACAGGGCGGCTGGCCTACTGGAATTTGAGAGGGCAGAGGTGCAGTTCTTCTCCGTGGCATGGAT
>NC_041381.1:41764421-41798573 GCF_002162155.2 Triticum dicoccoides | reverse complement strand
GACTAGTATATGTCTGGGGAAGGAGAGAGACCTAGCTATGTATTGAGGGAGATCGATCGACATCCATGGATACGTGTAGCAGAGGAATAAGGTTGGGAAAAAGACAAAGGTAGAGCATCAGAGGGTTGGTGGTGGAGTGGCGTCTCACAAATGGTGGGAGAGGCCTGCTAGACAAACGGAGGGTATGAGTGCAATATAAATAAGAGAGGGCGGGGGATGTCTGTCTATCTATGCACGTGCGTGTGAGAGATGGGTCGGGAGATATTCAAGTATGATGAGGGGAGAAGATATGGTTGTGATAAGCATGCGTAACTACATAGGAGGATCAACTATCGTGTGTCCGAGAAAAGGAGAGACATAACTAGTGAGGTAAGTGTATCAGTGCTTGGTGAAAACGAATTATAGTCGACCTGGCTATATGTAGGGAGATCAGTTCATATACACGCCTGCATGTGTTAGAAGCAAATAAGGTCCGGAGAGGCAGACAGGGGGAGAGAGTGTGGCTAGGAGGTGGTGCAAGAGGCATACCATGTCGAGGGGGGAGGAGTTTGCGAGCATGTGACTAATGAAAAGAGGGGCGGGAGTGTGCACCTGCGTGGAATCGTATTGGACATATGGGGGCATGGACGGTGAGAAGAGAAGAGGGGAAGTATATATGTGTTTGTTGTAGCACACTTGGCTGGAGAGGTATATCGACCGGTGTGTGCCAGAAAGAAGGAGCCGGGGGCCTACACACACCGCTGATGGACGACCTAAAGAGAAATAATGAACGTGCGTGATGGAGGGACGCTAAGGGTGTGTGAGGGGGGCGGGCGTGTGCATGCACGATAGAAAGTTAGCGCTAGCTAGCTACAAATAGAAGAGGATCGTGAAGGTGTAAAAGATGAACAAAGATCATAATTCATTATAAAAAGGTGGATACGGATACTTGAAGAAGATATCATAATGTACAATATTGATTATAATTTGGGCTAATGTGTGGCTTTTGCAACTCAAGTCTAAATACTTGTCATAATGTAGGGGGCGGGGCACTATACTTTGTGTGATAAACACGGTGTACATATGGAACATGGTTTAGATTTTGAATATATAGTTAGTACATCAAATGTACTATTATTTGGAATCAACATCAAGTGTATTCAAAAAATAGAATTTGAGTTCATGTAGTACACATAGTTCATATCTATCTCTATAGTAATCATGTGGTGTGTTATTAAGGTAATACACGAATGATGATTGAAGTTGGCAACAATCATGATTGTAGATTCTTATTGAAATAGAGAAACGAATTCAAATTTAGTTTGAATTGCAGCGGTAGTATAGACATTTGGAATGCACTAAAATGTTGGTATGAGTAGGTTACATGCATTATACAGCAAAGCGGAAAAAATTAATCGGACATAACATGGATTCATACTCCCTCCTTCCATCTATATAGGGCGTAATGAGATTTTTAAGACCGCCTTTGACTGTTGACAAGATTAATAGTACATGACATGCACAATGTGAAAATTATATCATTGAAAGAACCTTTCACAGACGAAGTTAATGGTGTGCTTTGTGTAAGTTGCATGTCATATATCATTGCTCTAATATTTGGTCAAAGTTAGCATCGAAAAACGCATTAGGCCCTAGATGGAAGGAGGGAGTAGCTTTGAATAGCATTTGTATAGTAAAACGGGGCAAGACTCTCTTTGTGTGGTGTGAATAGTTTTATTTTTTTCGTTTTCTTTTTCGTTGAGGGAAGTGCGAATTGATTTGGTATGTACAAGTACAATATTACTATGCAGTCAAAAAATGTACAATATTACTACACATTAGGCTTGTCCCTAAAATTCAACCCGCGTCTTGTTATATCCCGAAAATTCAGATATCGTGCTCCCAAAACTGGCGCCTTCACAACCCGCGCCTTGCTATCCCGAAATTACAACGCGCACGAAAACTCCCTCCAGCTGCCAAATCCCGACATGTGAAATCCCCCTTCTAACCCTGAGCCGAAAGGACCGCTAGTTCAAATCGGTGGGGGGTAATTTTGTAACACACCCTACATTTTGGACAAGCACGTCCCTAAGTCATGCTTCACCCCCTCCCATCGCCCCATTTTCGCCATTCGAAATCCCAGGCCGCCATAACCTCTTCGCTCCAGCCGCGAAACCCCACCCTCCTCTGTCCGCCACGTCACCACTGCCCAGCCGGAGCCTCTTCCCCAACGACGTCGTTCACCGCAACAGCTCGACGTCCCTCGTACACCTCCCTGGATGAGGATCCGTTGTCCATCTCGCCGTCCTGCCGGTTCAGCCGCCCCGTCCTCCACCTCCAAGGAGCTACTCCGACGATCGCCTCGTCTATCGCGGCTGCTCCCTCCCCACAACGCCGCCTTAACCTGCTCCACCGGAACCGCAGCATCCTCACCGACTCCTCGGACGAAGCCGAGGCCTACTCGGCGCCACAAAAGAGGTTGTAGACTCATCGCATGGCACCTTATCCTTAACTCGACCTCTCGGCGCCGACGGTGCTCCATCCCGCACCGCCATGGAGCGGCTACCTTGAAGACGGCGCCGCGGGCGACATCTCCACGGCGGCTCTCTCCCAGTGCGAGGCCCCTTTAGCGGCGGCGGCCATACCAGCCGGATCTGCTGTTGCTGCTCCGGCTCTCGCTCGCTCGCTCGCGCTGCTGCTGCTCCGGATCTCTCTCGCTCACTCACGCTGCTGCTGCTGCTGCTGCTCCGGCTCTCGCTCGATCGCTCGCTCGCCCAGCTGCTGCTGCTGCTCTTCCCCTTGCTCTGCTGCTGCTCTACTCCGATTAAGCCACACTTCAGTCGACTGAATCGACTTTTGGATCAGTCAATTTTTAGGGGTTGGGGGGGCTCACCGGAGTTAAGGAAGAACCACCCGCAGCGGGGACAGGGGCTTGCCGGAGAGTTACCCCACTATCTATCTTAGGGTTCAGGGTGGGGGCCTAGAGGGCTGGCCGGCGAGTTGTTTAGGGGCGGCGCTGGGGCCGGCAGTTCGGCCGGTGGTGGCAGGCGGCGCAGGGGTGTGCAGGTTGAAGATGAACTGCAGGCCCTCCCTAAACTACATGTCAAGTCTCTCTCTGCTACCATTGCGTTCAGTTTCGACAGTAGCATTCAGATTCCATAATTAATTTCAGTTTCGACAGTTAAGTTCAGAGTCAATAGTTTTTACCTCATCTGTTGTAGTCAGGTGGTTTTTGGTGATGTTAATTTTACATCCATTTTTCATCATCTATTGGAGATGCTATTAGAATCTGACTTGAGATTGACGATGTCTGTCTTGTGCTGCTTCAGCCTTGATGTCTTACGGCTCACCGCAGCTGCTCCAATGACAGAACGATCCATCACAACAGAGCAGTGCCCTGGACGCCATCTACAGATTCCTCAGATCTTCCTCCACACCTCCGACAGCCACCTCTGCCTCAACTGCTTCAGCGACCAACCCAATGATGCTGAGGTCGACACGGCTACGGCAAAGAGGTTGTACACTTGTTGCGTCACTTATTACTATACATTCACGTCGATCCATTAGGGCTATTTTGGTTCAACGGAAAAACATAGCAATAGGGAATTTTCCAATGGCACTCTACTATTGAATTATTCATGCATTTTGTTGAAAGGAATGAAGCAAAACATCCACCTGGACCTACTTTTCAAAATCCTATGCATGAAAACAAGACCAAGTGCATTAGTGCCAGAATAACATTCTAACTGTAGACGCTTTCATATGGTTTCTCTTTATTTTGGCCATGTTTCTTTGCATTCCTCTGCTCTTCCAATTCCTGTAAACCAAACACCCAAGTTGATAGAAATCCTGTGTTTACAAATGCTCTGTTTACCATGTGCATTTTCCTATCCTATTCCGGTGTTTTTCCTATCCCTTCGTTTTAAGAATCATGCAAGCCAAATGAGCCCTTACAGAATTACTTCAGTTACAAGTACGTGTCGAAGGGAACTTTGTGTGGTTTGTCCTGCTCCTGCCGCGACGTCGTCCACCTCACCTGAGCTGCTCCATCGACAGAAGCATCCACCAAACCAGACATCACGACTCCTGACCGTCTTTCGCCGCCTCAGATCTCCTTCCCTGCCGCCGATACGCACCCCAACGGCATCCCCATCATCGACTCAGCAGATGAACCTGAGGAGTACACAGGTCCACAAGAGAGGTCGCACTCTTTTGTTTCTTCTTATGTTATGCATTGCTTAAACTTACCTGCTACATTATCGTCCTGTTCAGCTCTTGGACTCCCAACTCAGGTCCAAATTCATGTTCAAACTTGAGTTCTAAATTAGTTGTGTGGTACATATTGAGGCAGCAATGAATAGTATGTCTGTCTAATATCTGGTTCACCTAGGGTATGCCTATATTGTTCATCTTGGGTGGGAAACAAATAGTAAAGCAATCATCATCTGTCTTTTTATTAATTTAAAGCAATCATCAGCCTGCTATCATTATTTTTGGATCCATCCACTGGTTGTTACCATACTCTAAATTTCTGCATGCTCTCCTTACATAATCTCACCATATTTTTTCGTATGCATGTCAGATATTGTACACAGTCATGCTGAACATGTAGAGAAAAAGAGAATAGTTTTGCATGGCAATACAATGTCATGCAGACATCGCTCCATGGTGGGTTCAATGGCAAACCCTCCCCACCCCTCTCCAGATTATAATCCAGAGGAAGATATCTGTTCTGAGGCGGATTCAGACGCCGCTGACCACTCCTATTTACCCCCCAAGGTGTTTGCTCTACCTTGGCATGATGATGTTAGTCATATCATGCATATGTTGCCTTGCAGTGCCTACTTTTGACATCATATGTGTCATCTTCTTAGTTTAGACCTGTTCTGTAATGCCACCTGTTTAGTTTCTATATCATATATGAGAATTATGCAGTCTCATGTCTTTTAGCTAGCCATAATATATGTGAAATGTGCAATGTCATCCTGTTTAACCAGGCATCATATATTTGAATGATATCTTGCCCATCCTTTTCTTCATTACATTTCCATTTGTCGACAATGTTTGTACATTAAACTGCTCTTCTTGTGAATCAGCCATTTGGGTGGGAGATGGAAAAATCTGAAGTGAAAACAAGGCCTTCAGAGTAGACAGTGCTACCTGTCGAAGCAGATCTCTTGTTGGGTCCCGATAGCTCCTCAGAGATGGATTCAGAGACAGATGACCAGTCCTATTCCCCTACTGAGGTGTATGCTCTAACTTGGCACGATTATACTGCTCATATCATGCATACCGTGTCTTGCATTGCATAGTTTAGACATCATATACACAATATTCAACATCATGTTCTTAGTTCAGACATCATATCGAATGCCCTCTGTTTAGCATATAAATCACATATGTGAATTAAATGATGCGATCCTGATTACTTAGATAACATGTAGGTGAATTATGTCATGCGATCCTGTTTTGTTATTCATCATATCTTTGAATTATTTTATGCTATGTTATCCAGTTTAAATAGACATCATATATGTAAAATTATGTCATGCTATCCGTTTTAGTTAAACAACTAGATCATGAATGACGCGCGTTGCCGCGTCTATCCATTTTGGAGATAGAATGATAGAAATTTGCACCAAAGCTTAGTATGCACGAGCATGCTACATACATGTTCAACTATTCAGCTTATGAAGTCCTGAGAATTTGGCTTTGCTTCTAGCCGAAAATGTTCCAGAACTATTCACAGAACTCCAAGAATGATAGAAAGTTGCACCAAAGCCTACTATGCACGAGCATGCTGCATACATGTTCATCTATTCATTTTTGGTGATAGAATGATATTAATTTTTGTCATATTTTCTGTGCACAGAACTATTCACAACTTGCTAAGTACAAAAGCAAACATGATCAGGGTGAGTGATCTTTCATTCCATAGCTAGCCCAATAGACCATGCCAGAAAAAACCCACAAGCATGAAATAAAGAATAAATTAATCATCAAACCAACAACTTAAAGAAAAATGTGACATTTCCAGATTTATCCAAAATAAATCAAGGAAGTGAGACCAATCTGTAGATTTTGATAGTACACTGATTGATTCTTTGGCCTAAAATCTTTCTGAATTCATCGGCTGCTTTCAAGTCTACATGTAAAAATATAAAATGGACTGGAAGAGTGTACAATGGTAAAATCGTTGTAAAGGGAACCTGTCCATTCACTACCAATTGGCTCACGGCTGTTACGTGGTACTCCGACTACATGCTGGTTGTACAAGCCATCTCCTATAGGCTATAGTTCCTCTTGCACCTTGAATTCTGCGGACGGTACAATTATGTGAGATTTGTTTTTACTGGAAATATGATTTTCGTAATCAACAAACTACACTTATCAGGTTGTGCAAATTTCATACATATAATCAAGTAAACTGCAGGGTGGAAACTTAAAATAAGTTGCAAATAAATACTTACCTTTTAAAGATCAGATTGTTCAAATATCAAACAAAAATATTACAAAGAAAAGTTAACCTGTGGAACATTTGGAAAAACATGAGATTTGCAAATGCATATGATGACGTGTGTGTTTCGATCTGGATAGCCCATAATTCTGTGCAACCAGTAGTACATTCAAAGGACCTTAGTAACCTGAAAAGATATTCCCAATAAGAAAACCTGAAAAATGGCAAACTCGTATGAACAAGTCAGCAGGTAATCAACATCGTGCAAGCTAGCCATTGCTATGATACACAAGATATAGAAAACAGTTGATACTTTCGAATTCAAGTAGCAGAAAATGAAGGCCGCCATATCAGTTGGCTTTCTGACTACTGACTACAATATTGCATCTCAACAGTATGTCAACTCATCATCATTGAGGCTAAGGGCACGTCCAATGCAAAAAGTCTTGATGCGATGAATAGGGTAGCTAAATAAAAACTTAATTATGTAGCATCCGCCTAAGAGTCCCTGCCATCGAGCATTCCCGCGTATGTCTATTGATAGGATTTTGCATCAAATATGGAGGCAAAAACCAAGTTAAATTTACATGTACTGTATATTAGTTAATAAAAGATGGGTACTGCTCTTTGCCCATCCATTGAGTAAAGATGGTAAAAATATTCAAGAAAATTCAAATGGTACAAACATTCAATAAAATTTCAATAGTTTACGTATACACCAACTCAATATAGTGGTGAGGCATATTTATTTAGGTTTAGCACATTCTTTATATTTGTAACACATAATAACAATGTTTCAATGACTTATCCCAAAAATTTCAGGTCAGCTTTTCACTTCACTAACAAATCTAGATACATGAAGTGATGAACGAATTTCAATATTTCAACAACAGTTCACTGTCTATTTCTTGTCCACAAGTATGAGACCATTGTAATGACAAAAAAGTGTTTCTTTTACCCTTCTTTTCAGCAGAATGGTGTTTGTTTTCCCTTCTTTTCAGCTAAATCACCATGACCCTGCAGCAAAGAGCGTCATCACGGTTCACTTTAAGAATCATCTTTATTTCAAGAACAATCAACCTATTCTCCAATATATATGTTAGCAATCACTCTTATTCTACTTAGTCAAAACCATCACATCATGAACTGTAGGTTTTAAAGTATCTGAACAAAAAACATGAACGAAAATGTTCCTCAGAGAATTATAACCATACCACTAAGATAGTCATAGGAGCGAACCCCTGTGACTGTCTAGTCAACTAACCATGCTCAACTTCTTGACTCAACCAGCAATTGCATTATCTCGATCTGACGTCAAATGTCCTTTTAGCCACTTTGTGTTGGCTATGAGGTAATAATCATAAGAAAAAAGTCCATTTTACTACCCTGAACAAAATGGGTTGTTCGCATAACCCCCTGAACTGTTTTTTGGTTCACTTAACCCCCTAATCTAATCAATCCCGTTCAAAAATCGTCATTGGTGGGTTAGTACGGTTGTTTTGCTGACATGGACAAAGTCAAAGCAGTATGTTGACTAGTGGGGCCATGTCGCAGCGTTGTTGGCTATCGTCTTCCTCAAGCACGCCGGTGACATGCTCGTGGCCACCAACACCATGCTCTCCCTTCCCCCTCTTCTGCCCTCCAGCGCCACGCTCTCCCTTCTCCCTCCTCTTCCCTCCACTGCCACACTCTCCCTCTCCCTCATCCGCCCTCCCTCTCACATCCGCATCCACCCGAGAGCGCCAGAGCTTCGGCTAACGGCCACCATTGTTATGCACATGGCCGGAGGAAGCATAGAGCCACACCAAGATGTCCAGAACATTGGCCTAGTTGCCCTCTTCAACTCTGCCTAATTCATAGTGTCGAGCCACCCCCAATCGAGCCTGGCATTGTCGTCTTCCTTGCCACAGCAGCCATTCATCGCGCCAAAATTCGTCATCACCGGCGCGCCCCCCGACCTCCGTGACCCCTTCCTTGACCCGGGGCCACCTAACGCACCTTCTGGATAGCTCCCCGGCAAGGCCCGCGACCCTATGCCCCTTCTCCACAAGCTTGCACTCTGGCTGGCGCCATCAGAATCCATGGTGTCGCTGCAGCGCACCCCCTGTCTCCCTTCCTGCGCCAACACCCCCTAGGTGAGCCCCTGCTCCTCCGGAGCCTCTCTGTTCCATCACTCATCTCTATAGACAACTCGCGTCGTGCACCCCGTAACCATTGCCTCCGCCGCTATAGGTCCTTGCCGGACATGCTCTGGCCCCTCCCGAGCACGCCGAACACCTTGGTCGGACGAGGCACTGCTCCATTAGCCCATAGGGCCAAGCCTCGGTCCAAATAGACGCCGGGATGACCATTCTGTGCGTCACCGTGGCAATAACTGCGGCGGCGGAGGAGTAACGGCAGCGTTGGCCATCTGACAACATGGTCCCACTAGTCCACAAACTGCTTTGACTTTGTCCATGTCAACAAAACCACCTTACAAACCAACCAATGGTGATTTATGAACGGGATTGGTTAGATTAGGGGGTTAAGTGAACCAAAAAAATATTCAGGGGGTTATGGGAACAACTCATTTTCTTCAGGGTAGTAAAATGGACTTTTTTCTAATCATAACGTATCACTGGATCCTAGACATTTTATCGACCTGCAAGAAACAGATATTAATGTATTTCAGTTCCATCTCAGGTTATACTATCATGTACTCTGTCTCAAGTGTGGACCTGTAGCAAGTTAAAAAAATCTAACATATATTAGTTACAAATATTTCATTACTTACTATCCATAGGACGAACTCCTACGCAATCAATACTTGGTACAATGCATATATGTAGTATTCCAAAGGAGTAAAGAACAAAAGAATGATGGAACAGAGGGGAAGATGGTTATTGCTACCATGCACCATATAATTTATTGCGAGGCAAAAGCCACTAATGATACTTAGGCAATTGTTGGAGCTACACACATGACCTGTATCTGCTTCAGCAATTATTATTATTTTCATTGTTGTCTCAAATATGGCACATATGATACTTCTTCCAAACATCTTCCAATTCATCGTATGCTACGTACCTGTGCAAAAATAATAATTATAAGAAAGCTGCTATTTAATGCATAAAAATGAAGATAAGGTAATCGTGCATAGACAGGACAAAAGAGGGAAAAACTAAACATCAAGGGTAAGATACTAACATACCGGATCCATTAGCTGCCTTGTTTCTAATTCAGAAATTTTTGTAGCAAACTTTGGTAGATCTACCCCTTCAAGACTAATTGTCCCATCTGCTAAAAGTGTCTGGGTATTTAAGCATTTCTACCATCATCGCTCACAGTAAGGAAACACATCGAGCAGGGAGTTCTTCAAGGCAATCACCGTGAAAATGCTACTGTGTATTTACACAACTAAACGTCAAATGTTTGTATTACAACGCAGAGGATTATTCATTAACAGAGTACCACATCTGAAGGATAGGTCATATTTTCTCAGCAATTCTTTTGCCAACTGTCAAAGGAACACCATAAGAATAAATTTATCTAAGCATCATGACCACATACTGTTTGCATTTCTTCCATATATTTAGTGTTCATGCCAGTGGGATCCTTTTTGCGAGAACTCTGCAATAATCGAAATGCAGATTAAGAAATGAGAAGATTGGTTATGAAATGCACACCCGAGTACCCTGACAACAGAGCAAGAAGAAAAAAGAGAGCCGAAAGTTACGTTATGACTGCCTTTTAATTAGACACGGGATATTTGTTCTCATGATATTCTTCAACATAAATTCATCATAAACCTAGTAAATCACATAATCGTATAAGTTCTATTTGACCAAATGAGAAATATAATAAGCACGACCCACTTGACCAATTGCATTTCGACTACTAAAGACAAGAATCAAATATGTCACTAATAATAAGTACGTAGTGGTGAGCAAGGTGTGGCAAATCCAAAGCTTTCATGTAGCCAGTACCTGGTTGTTGTGAAGGTGGATAAGAAGGAGCCAGCCACATGGAGCGTTTGGGTGACCAGAAGGGAAGGGGAAGAGCAGCTGTGCGGCATGCTGCCCCAATCTGCGCGTTAAGGAGGCAGCGGCCGACCAATAGGCGGAGTACTTGGCTGAGGATTGCAAAGAGCAAATGCCATGGGTTCCGTGGTGCACCTAGGTGTTGGCTACCCATGCCGCTAGGAGCGGACCCTGCAGCTGCCTCTACCACTGGTGGAAAAACAGGCTTCCGTCCAGCCCCATAAGTCGCGAAGCTGTAGGAACCGCGACTAATGGGACCTTTAGTCGCGGTTCTGGAGGTGAACCGCGACCAAAGGCCTGGGCCCAGGGCGCTCGGTGGCCAGCTGGCGCACGTGAGGGTCTTTAGTCGCGGTTGGCGAGTACAACCGCGACTAAAGGCCTTCGGGCACCTTTAGTCACGGTTTGCCAGGCCAACCGCAACTAAAGCCCCTCCCCTATATATACCCATCCAGCAGCCAACACTTAGCCATTTGGAGCCATTCTCTTCACAAGTGGGTGTAGGTTTGCTTTTGGTTCCTCTTATGCACATAAGGTGTTTGATGAAATGCCCCAAGAGCATGAAACAAACATGACATGAAGTGTTGGAGCCACACTCCTCGATCGCGGTTAGCAACTTGATGAACCTTTGATGTGTCATTGATAAAATATGCATGTGTGCAGTTCATTGTTTAATTTATATTGTTTGTAGCTAGTTAGTTTAACAAATGCATGATGGTTAATTATATATTTTATATTATAATAATGCAGATGAATCGGCAATGGATGTACGGTAACCGACTCTCCGGCGAGTTCACTACGGGTTTGAAAGATTTCCTCGTAGTGGCTAATGCGAACAAGCAGGGGGGTTTTGTTATCTATCCATGTGTTATCTGTAAGAATCAGAAGGGTTACTCTTCCTCAAGAGATGTTCACATGCATCTGCTTCGGCACGTTTTCATGCCAAGCTATAATTGTTGGACCAAGCATGGAGAAAGAGGGGTTATAATGGAAGAAGATGAAGAAGGGGATGATTTCATCGATGAAAGCTATCTTGCTCATTTCGGTGATACTTTCATGGAGGATGCTGAAGGTGAAGGGGAAGGTGAAGAAGAGGCACGTGATGATCCCGTTGATGATCTTGGTCGGACCATTGCTGATGCACGGAGACGCTGCGAAACTGAAAAGGAGAGGGAGAATTTGGATCGCATGTTAGAGGATCACAGAAAGGCGCTGTACCCCGGATGCGATGATGGTCTGAAAAAGCTGGGCTGCACACTGGATTTGCTGAAATGGAAGGTAGAGGCAGGTGTAGCTGACTCGGCATTTGAAAACTTGCTGAAAATGTTGAAGAATATGTTTCCAAAGGATAACGAGTTGCCCGCCAGTACGTACGAAGCAAAGAAGGTTGTCTGCCCTCTAGGTTTAGAGGTTCTGAAGATACATGCATGCATCAACGACTGCATCCTCTACCGCGGTGAATACGAGAATTTGAATGAATGCCCGGTATGCACTGCATTGCGTTATAAGATCAGAGGCGATGACCCTGGTGACGATGTTGAGGGCCAGAAACCCAGGAAGAGGGTTCCCGCCAAGGTGATGTGGTATGCTCCTATAATACCACGGTTGAAACGTCTGTTCAGGAACAAAGAGCATGCCAAGTTGTTGCGATGGCACAAAGAGGACCGTAAGTCGGACGGGGAGTTGAGACACACCGCAGATGGAACGCAATGGAGAAAGATCGACAGATGGTTTAAAGATTTTGCAGCTAACGCAAGGAACATAAGGCACTCATCTACTATATATACCGCTATACAAAACGTGGATTAATGTCTTCATCCAAGAGAAAAAGAAAGATAAAGGAGATCCAAAAGTAGTACTCCAGTGCCACACAGAGATATTCTACTGTCCGGCAAAAACCCGGCAATAGAAGAAGAGGAGCTACTAGCCGACGCAGTCCACCGCCATGGTGCTGTTATCCAAGAACTGGTGGAACTTATACCCGGCGGCGGGGGCACCGTGGCCGCACTCGCCGTGATCAGCGTCCATGCCGTTGCCATCATCGCACGGTGGATGGTTCAGGTCGAGCCACAGCCCGGGCTTGATGCTGCCGCTGCCGACAAGGGCGTTGCTACTGACGACGGAGTTGTTGCTTGTTGTCGCCGGCGGTGCCGGCACGACACCGCCGCCTCCGGCAACCATGGCACGGTGATGCCTCATGTGGCCTCTGAGAGCCTGGCCGACGGCGAACTCCAGGCCGCAGATGGAGCAGCCGTGCATCTTGGGCTTGAGGTCGCTGTCGCCGTCCATCCGCGGCTTCTTGTGGCTGGCGCGGTGCCCGCCCAACGCCTGAAACGACGGGAACATGCGGTCGCACGTCTTGCACACGAACGCGCGCTCCTGTCCGCGGTCACCACGCGCGGCAACCAGCACCGGCATGGGCATCGCCTGCTCCCGTGACACGGTCAGCAGCATGCCCGCCATATCCCTCTCCTCGAACGCAAATCTCTTCATCATTGCTCACTAATCACTGATGAAGAAGAAGAAACTGAGATGGACAAATGGAAGAAGAAGAAGAAGAAGAAGAAGAAGAAAAAGAAGAAGAAGAAGCTGAGATTGGCTATGGGCCGATGGACGAAGAAGAGCGCATCAAACTGCATCTGTACTTATAGACGAACTAAGACATAAAGTAATCAGCCAGTAGCAAGGTAGCAGTGACTCTAACCATCTCTGCATGAGTTTCTGATTAAACAAACAGCACAAGCTACCCCCAGGACGAGACCAAACGGCTGCCGCGTACTGCAGCTCCAGGTACGCGGCGCCATGGAACCAAGATGCATCTCTTCTTTACTCTCTTGGGTTAGTGGATAAATATGCATTATGCAGCTACAGATCGTCCATGATGATGATGATGCAGGCGACCAATTAGATTCCGGGTCAACTGTTCCTCTTCTAGAAACATGTCTTAAGAAACTCAGAAAAAATATACTTGCACAGACACCAGTTACAGATTCTGCCGCGAGATTCTATGAAGTGTGGTACCTACAACAAGATAAAATTTTCATTCCATAAAATGGAAGATGATACTTTGTGTCAGTGAGGATTCCCATTTTCCTTGGAACTACCTAAGCATGTCTTAAAATCCTTAATTGTGTTCAGTTGCATGAGTTTGGCCGTGAGTCATGCATGACTAGACCAACATCACAATATGGGAAGGCAATTATGCTTGATGGATGATGAACTCATGAAACGCCTCATGGCCGTCCCAAGTAGCCACATGAAACAGTACCTAGAATCTGATGCGCTCACTCGGTCACCAACAATGCTGGCTGGCAGTATCAACAAAAGGCCTCTTCCAGTTTGTGGCTTCATCCAGCCGAAAAGCCACCTCAAAACTACTGTTAAACTGGTAGTTAATACCTAAGTCGGATGTATTATCTGGCCCGTGCCAAGCAGCACGTCTTAACCTAATTTTACAAGAGGGTTCATAAAATAAATTCTACATGAGTTTTTCTTTTCTGGTGAAGAGAAGACTCTTTCACTGCAAATAAAAAATAAAAAATATGTCCTTAATCTTCACTACTAATTCAGAATTTGTCCCTTCAAATATCTGAGTGTTCCCATCCATTTCGAAAAGCTCGAGAATGCTGACTAAAAAGCGACTGGATCGCTTCGAGAAGGGCCTAAGTCCTGTGCTTGTCAGTCTGCCTATCTATTGTACACCATATCCTTTTTCGAGATGCCAAGTGGGCTTCGTAAAAGGTTCGATTACTATTCCAGCAAGGCTGTACTGCCAAAATGACTTGGATAAAAATATATACTCTCTTTATTTCAAAATATAAGGTGTATTAAATTTTCTCATATTAAATTTTCTCGAACTTAGAAAAACCTGACTTGAAGAAATGTGTAGTACAACTTATATTTTCAAAAAGGCTTTCGCTCTGCTTTATATATAAAGCAAAGTACACCTATATTTTGAAAGATGTAGTGTATATAAATTCACAGATTGGAGTATATCACTGGTGGAAAAACAGGCTTCCGTTCAGCCCCATAAGTCGCGAAGCTGTAGGAACCGCGACTAATGGGACCTTTAGTCGCGGTTCTGGAGGTGAACCGCGACCAAAGGCCTGGGCCCTGGGCGCTCGGTGGCCAGCTGGCGCACGTGAGGGTCTTTAGTCGCGGTTGGCCAGGACAACCGCGACTAAAGGCCTTCGGGCACCTTTAGTCACGGTTTGCCAGGCCAACCGCAACTAAAGCCCCTCCCCTATATATACCCATCCAGCAGCCAACACTTAGCCATTTGGAGCCATTCTCTTCACAAGTGGGTGTAGGTTTGCTTTTGGTTCCTCTTATGCACATAAGGTGTTTGATGAAATGCCCCAAGAGCATGAAACAAACATGACATGAAGTGTTGGAGCCACACTCCTCGATCGCGGTTAGCAACTTGATGAACCTTTGATGTGTCATTGATAAAATATGCATGTGTGCAGTTCATTGTTTAATTTATATTGTTTGTAGCTAGTTAGTTTAACAAATGCATGATGGTTAATTATATATTTTATATTATAATAATGCAGATGAATCGGCAATGGATGTACGGTAACCGACTCTCCGGCGAGTTCACTACGGGTTTGAAAGATTTCCTCGTAGTGGCTAATGCGAACAAGCAGGGGGGTTTTGTTATCTGTCCATGTGTTATCTGTAAGAATCAGAAGGGTTACTCTTCCTCAAGAGATGTTCACATGCATCTGCTTCGGCACGGTTTCATGCCAAGCTATAATTGTTGGACCAAGCATGGAGAAAGAGGGGTTATAATGGAAGAAGATGAAGAAGCGGATGATTTCATCGATGAAAGCTATCTTGCTCATTTCGGTGATACTTTCATGGAGGATGCTGAAGGTGAAGGGGAAGGTGAAGAAGAGGCACGTGATGATCCCGTTGATGATCTTGGTCGGACCATTGCTGATGCACGGAGACGCTGCGAAACTGAAAAGGAGAGGGAGAATTTGGATCGCATGTTAGAGGATCACAGAAAGGCGCTGTACCCCGGATGCGATGATGGTCTGAAAAAGCTGGGCTGCACACTGGATTTGCTGAAATGGAAGGCAGAGGCAGGTGTAGCTGACTCGGCATTTGAAAACTTGCTGAAAATGTTGAAGAATATGTTTCCAAAGGATAACGAGTTGCCCGCCAGTACGTACGAAGCAAAGAAGGTTGTCTGCCCTCTAGGTTTAGAGGTTTTGAAGATACATGCATGCATCAACGACTGCATCCTCTACCGCGGTGAATACGAGAATTTGAATGAATGCCCGGTATGCACTGCATTGCGTTATAAGATCAGAGGCGATGACCCTGGTGACGATGTTGAGGGCCAGAAACCCAGGAAGAGGGTTCCCGCCAAGGTGATGTGGTATGCTCCTATAATACCACGGTTGAAACGTCTGTTCAGGAACAAAGAGCATGCCAAGTTGTTGCGATGGCACAAAGAGGACCGTAAGTCGGACGGGGAGTTGAGACACACCGCAGATGGAACGCAATGGAGAAAGATCGATAGATGGTTCAAAGATTTTGCAGCTGACGCAAGGAACATAAGATTTGCTCTAAGTACGGATGGCATGAATCCTTTTGGCGAGCAGAGCTCCAGCCATAGCTTTGATGCAGCAACCGAGAATGGGCAAAAGGTCACATATTATGGTTACATAGAGGAGATATGGGAACTTGACTATGGACCCTCCTTTAAGGTCCCTTTGTTCCGGTGCAAATGGTTCAAGCTAACAGGAGGTGGGGTAAAGGTGGACGAGCAATACGGAATGACAATGGTGGATTTCAACAATCTTGGTTACCTTGACGAACCATTCGTCCTTGCCAAAGATGTCGCTCAGGTTTTTTATTTGAAGGACATGAGTAGCAAACCGAGGAAACGGAAAGATAAGAAAACGATCAGTACATCATGCGATGATCCAAAGCGCCACATTGTTCTTTCAGGGAAAAGAAACATCGTGGGAGTGGAGGACAAGACAGACATGTCAGAAGATTATAATATGTTTGGTGAAATTCCGCCCTTCAAAGTGAACATTGACCCAAGCATTAAGTTAAATGATGAGGATGCTCCATGGATACGGCACAATCGTAAGCAAGCAGGGACACAAGGGAAGAATTGATATGTAATAATTTATTGTACCAAACTTTGTATTTGGTCGATGAACTGAATGATGTATCAAACCTTTTGTCAAACCTTCAAGGGGTTTTAAAATGAATTAGTTTTATTTTTCTGATTTTTTTGATATATAATTGTATTTTTAAGATTTTAAAATGAATTAGTTTTATGTTTTTGATTTTAAAAGGAAAAAGGAAGAAGAAGAAAGAAGGAAAAAGGAAGAAAAAAACAGAAGAAAAAAACAGAAGAAAAAAGGAAAAACAGAAGAAAAAAACAAACAGAAGAAAAACATAAGAAAAAAACAGAAGAAAAAAACAGAAGAAAAAAGGAAAAAGGAAAAAAGGAAATATGCCACCTACTGGGCCACCACGGCCTGAATACGACTAGAAACCCATTAAAGGGCCAGGATTCAGGCCCGCAGAAGGCCGAGTAGGCCCACAGGCACATAGTGACAGAATAGGCCCGTAAGCCTGCATTTGAGAGGAGCTCGAAGTGGTGAGCGCAGCCGCGCTTATAAACCACTGTCGAAGCCTCTCGGCTAGCGAGGTGGGACTAAACATCCCACCGCACCGCGCCAGTTCTAGCACAGACCTTTAGTCCCGGTTGGGGAGGCGGACCGCGACTAAAGGGTACCCTTTAGTCACGGTTGTTGTCCCCAACTGCGACTAAAGGGTCTTTCTGCGCGGGAACGGAAGCGGCGCCAAAATCCTTTAGTCCCGGTTGGGGAGGCGGACCGCAACTAAAGGGTACCTTTAGTCGCGGTCCGCCTCTCCAACCGCGACTAAAGGTGCGTCTATAAATACTGCACTTAGCAGTTTTGCCACTTCCCATTCTCCTCTCTCTCGACGCCGAAGCGCTGCCCCGACGCCGACGCCGAAGCCCTGCCCCGACGCCGACGCCGACGCCGAAGCCCTGCGCGTCGCCGCCCCCGTCCCCAGTGAGCGCCGCCTCCGCCCGTGCCCTGCCCTTGCCCGCCGCCCGTGCCTTGCGCCCTTGCCCGCCGCCCGCCGCCCGCCGCCCGCCGCCCGCTGGCCCTGCCTGCCGTCCTCCGCGCGCCGGCAGAAGAAGAAGAAGGAAGAAGAAAAAGGAAGAAGAAGAAGAAAGAAAAAGGAAAAAGGAAGAAGAAGAAAGAAGGAAGAAGAAAACAAAAGAAAAACAGAAGAAAAACAAGAAAAAGGAAGAAAAAAGGAAAAAGGAAGAAAAAAAGAAAAAGGAAGAAAACAACAGAAGAAAAAAAGAAAGAAGAAAAAAAAGGAAGAAGAAAAAAAGAAAGAAGAAAGAAAGAAGAAAGAATATGTTTTGGAATTCATTAATATTTTTTTGTTTTGATGAATTTTTTTGTGTCTAATAAAATCAATTTTTTGAAATACACGAATAATTTTTAAATTCACGAATATGTCATGAATCAGTGAAAAAAATTAAATACGTGAACTATTCTGAAATCCCTAAACATTTTTTGAATACACAATATGTTTTTATTCCTGTTTTTTCCACAAAATCATCAACATTTTTTGAAAACCTTTTTTTTTGCAAAATCACAATGTTTTTGTATCCATGAACATTTTATGATTCATTTTTTTGAATTCACATACATTTTATGATTTCTCAAATATCTTTTTTCATTGCTATATTTTGATATACTGAATTGTTTTAAAGATGAAAAGGATAAAAACAGGAAAAGAAAAAATGAAATGAAATGAAAAAGAAAAGAAAAAAGAGTGTGGCCAGCACCCCCCGCCCTGCACATGGGCCATCCCGACCCCACATATATTCGTCTCCATCCGCATCCCTGGCCAAACCCTAGCCACTCTACTCCAAGCTCTGTTCGGACAATTTGTTTATACGGAGAGGGGCGGCGAGGGGGGCGGCGATGCGCGCGGTGTTTTTTTAGGGATCGAGAGGGGACGGCGAGGGTTATAAATGTGTTGTCCTCGCCTCCCCTCTCCGTGACGCCGTCGTCTGCCGCCCCGTCTCGCGCTCTACCGCGACACCCTCTCCCACCCCTCTTCATAAGATGGCCGACGCATTCCGGAAATTCAAGCAAAATCTAGTCCATGACTTTGTCCAAGGGTTTACCATGTTTACCTGGAGCACTCCACCACAACAACCCCATTCAAGATGGCTATGCTCGTGTCACGGTGGAGGACATAGTCCAAGGGTTTGAGGACCTGGAGATTGACATTGCTACACCTGAAGGGGAGAAAAGACTTGGAGATGTCAAGCGCCATTTCATTCTATGGCAAAAGAAGTTTATCAAGTTTCCAGGCGAGGCGCCAAGGACAACAAGTCCACCCCCCTACGGTGGTGGTGGTGGCGGTGGCGGTGGTGGTGGTGGTGGTGGTGGTGGTGGCGGTTCACCTACACCTCCGTCACGTCAGCCGACGCCGCCCCCCAGTCCACAACGTCCGGCGGGTGATCAGCCGCCGCCCCCCAGTCCTCGTCCGGCGGGTGATCAGACGCCGCCCCCCAATCCACCTCCGGCAAAGAAGCAGAAGCAGTCCTGGATTATTAACCCGGACCCTTATGTACCTAAGACCACAAAGGTACCGGAGCCATCACTGAAGCCTCTCCCCACAAGGCCTTGGGAACGTAGTGCCGAGGAAGTCGACGCGGCCGCGGATGCTGATTTGGAGAAATGGAAGGCGGACTGCAAGAAGAAAAGAGAGCCCGAGCCCAAGCCAGTATTTTCTGATGAGCAAAAGAAGTGGGCTAAGTCATTTTTGAGCACACCGTCCTAAGCCGCGAAGAATCTGCCTAACGACTATGCACGTGAACTTCGCAGGCAGGCACTCATGTTCAAGGAGAACAAAGAGCGGGAGAAGGCCGAAAGTAAAAAAAGCGGGAAACAAGTTGCCCAGCTCGGGGAACAAAGTAAACAATCGATTGCCCCGCTTATAGTGGAAGCCTTCTGTCCGGATGCCCCCGAGATCATACAAGCTGCGGCAGCACAGGGATTGACTGTAACGAGTGCCAGAGAACAAGCGGCCAACTTAGGTATTACTCTTCGTGAACTGTTAGGCCTTGATGAGGTGCCAGTGAAGGAGGTAGTAATTACATATGTCAAGAATGGGCCTCTCGTCGAGCCTGCGCAGGAAAAGGATCTACCTCCACAAATGAAAGGTCTGCTGAAATGGTACAAGGGTTACATAAAAAATAAAAACGCCAAAGAATATATTTATGCGGAAGTTAGACATGAGCATCACTTCAAACATTACTATGTACAAATTGAACTGAGTGAATTGTTCCAGCTTTTCAATCTGCGCGAGCTCGATAAATCTATCATCAGTTGCTACGTTCTGTAAGTGATTTATTAATTTCTACCCCATCTCGTTCATATTGCCTGCACTATATATATGTCCTAACTATATTGTTGTGTCCGCTATTATACATGCAGAATGAAGATTAAGGAATGCAGAGTAAGGAACATCCATGATGTTGGGTTCATTGACCCACACATCGTTAATGGACATGTGTTGGAGCGTCACCCCGCCAACGTGGAGGCAGACCTGTGGCACTTTCTTACAAAGCAGGAACTCAAAAGTGATATTCTATTTCCTTACCATTTTGAGTGAGTGTTTCTGTCTTGAGCACATTCTCTTTTGTTTACTCCATGCATGGTATGTGGCCGGCTAATCGATGAGTTATGCATGACGTACTGTGCATGTATCGTGTCCGCAGGTTCCACTGGATTCTGCTAGTAATTAAAGTTAACACCTCAGAATGTCTCGTCCACGACTCTGTGAATATGGATCCAAAGCTTTGGGGCGGCATGAGAAGAATGCTGCAGAAGTAATTATTTTCATTCATTTGCGCTCTATATCGATCGGCCTATTTCGTTCATTTCCTAATATCAAGTAACTAATTAATAACTCTCTTGTTCATTTAATTTTCTTTGCCTCGTAGGGTTTGGAGACGGTTCGTAGATACAAAGGTCGGTGAATTCAAAAAAGAGCTAGAATTCAAAATGTTAAAGGCTAAGAATGCTGGGGATATTCAGCCACCGGAGACCAATCTATGTGGATACTATGTCTGTGAGATGATCCGGAGATACACCTCTGAGCGGGTTCCGAGTGATACCAATGCTCAGAGGAATAACCTCCGGTGGATGCTTAGTCCAGAAGCTCGCTTCCGACCACTTCCAGAGGAACTAGCTGGATGGTTCAGCAGGGAAGTCCTCCATCCTAAAGGAGAACACTATTACGAGGACGTAGAACTTTATATGCATTAAATCATGTATGGAAACTTGTTCAAAATTGTATATGGTCATCCGATGATATTGAATATATATTGTATATTCCTCTTGAATTCTTTTTGGTTCTAATTTCAAATTTATTTGAAATTGTACATTCATATGCATGTATGTAGTACCGTAGAATATATGAAACTCCTTCAAAATTAAAATAAAGCACAAAAGAAATAAAACAATACAAATTAAACAGAAAACAGGTTTAGGGGGGGGCTAAAACCCTAAACCTGTGGCGGCCTTTAGTCGCGGCTGGCCAGAAGAACCGCGACTAAAGGTCCTCCGCCCCGACGGCCGCCTAGCGCCCACGTGGACGGGCCTTTAGTCGTGGTTCTTAAGGAGCCGCGACTAAAGGTGGGGGGCTTTAGTCGCGCTTATTTGGTCGCGGTTGCGCAACCGCGACTAATGGCAGTTGCGAACCACGACCAAAGGCCTTTTTTCCACCAGTGTACATTGCTACAGCCAATGCTGGCCGCTGTGAAGGTTGAGAAGGGAAGGGCTGTCGTGGATGCCGAGGGTCGATACGGCAATCGACAGAAGGAGGAGGACTCCAAGATGAAGGGTGGCCATGGCAGTGGACAGCAGGCACACCAATATTTTCCCTGGCCGCAAGATTGGCGGCGTGGCCAGGTAGAGGAAGGGGAAGGGCGAACGGGGATTTAGGCCTGTGTCGCCCACGTCGGCTGGGTCACGTCCCCTCTCCCTCGCAGACGGATCCCCTTCTACATGTTTCTCTCTTCACCGGTGAAAGAGATTGGGATGAACGATGAGATCTGGCGGTGGTGACCTGGTGGGTGGGGCGGCGTCACAGCCATGGTTTGTCAATTTTGAGAGAGAACGGAGGTCGTCGAGGAGATGGAGCGGTGTTCCGTGGGCTTACCCGACGCTAGATGGGCTGCCTGTAGGCGCATATGCCCAATTAACCACCTAACTCGGATTTTTCTACCGGAGTAGCGGTCCTCAAGGACAGCTACCCCGTTCGCGAGAAAGCACGGGATTACTAAGCAATTGACGGCCAAAAATCATTCTGCTTCATGATCTGACGGCCAGAACGTATGGATGCGTGAGAGGGCAGGGAAGGGGTTCAGTTTTACTGTCTTTAATATACATGTCAACTATTTCATGCCCTCTTTTTTCCACAATATCTATTGCATCTGTCTCTCATACAATGTTTGTACATTCAACTATGTTTCCTGTTTATCAGTCATTTGAATTGGAGCGGGTGATGCCAGTATCTAGCGGAATAAACACACGGTCTTCAAATAAAACAGTACTACCTATTGGTGGAGATAGCACCCCGGTTGTACATGCACAAGAACCAGCCCTACCACACATAACCCAAACTCTCGTAGATTGTACCCCTACTGCGATGGACAGAGAACCAGCTTCACCCAATCTAACCCCAACCCCAGCCGATAGTAACCCAGTTCCTGTTGACACAGCACCATCTCCATCACAGAGCTCCCAAACAAGAGTAGTTAGTAAGGCAGCTCCAGTGCCCAAAGGGCCAGTACTATCACGGCAAACCCCAGCTCCATCAGTTAGTACGCCTATTCCCGTGGAGGAAGCACAACCAGCCAGTCATAGTTTAGCATCTATCGCATTTGATATTGTTAAATCGTATGTGCGTATCTTCCCATCTTGGAAATATTATACTGAAGATGAAGGAAAATGCCAGTTACAGGTGTTTGTCCAGGAGTTATGTGTAAGTAATATTATTCAGGGCAATTACTTTGCTTCGTCCCATACATCGTACCTCCATGATGGTTATAATACAGCAAATTTTCCCATTTTTCTCTATAGAGAAGGACCGATTTCGAAACTCAGGATGAGGTAACTTGTGCTAATACCTCTGCTATCTTCAAGAATGCTTGGTGGCAGTATCGGAATTACCTGAAGAAAACGTACTTCACCAGCAAAGAAACTCGTCAAATTCCCTTACGTTCTCCTGAGACACATTTACTGGACGATGACTGGGAACGCCTTGTTCTGTACTGGTCCCGAACCAAGAATGTGGTAAGGTCTATGACCTCATTTTCTATTTTTAAGTATTATATTCTTGCGTCTTGCTGTACTCTGTTCATGTAGAACAAGTGCCTAAACCTGAAGAACAACTGTTCTAATTGAAGAATCCATTGCTATCATAGTTCAAAAAAGCGTTAGACGTTAATTGTGCGTTTTGCCACCGCCTTGCACTTTACTGACCAAAGCGCATACTTATGCGCAGTTATGCATAGATTAAGCGTAGTTATGCGCAATGTGTTTTGCCAACGCCTAGAGCCTAGGCGTGCTTAAGCGCTCGCTTAGGCGCGCCTTTTTTAACTATGATTGCTTTGCTCTTGTATCATTGTATTTACTCATACAAATTTATTTTTAAATTGAAGGATCCAATCGAAACTCCAATGGCACGGCAGGTATGTTCACGCATGTTTCTTTAACAGGTTTGCTCTTATCAAAAGCTCTTTTGATTTGAATTTCAATTGTGTATACAGTTGACTTCCATGTCATGCACATTACTAACATCGCAACACAGCCAGTAGTGTTGTTGTACATGTAGACCCGTGGTACCCATTTGAAATCTTGTTGTGTCGTGTAGTTTCCCACGCTTTGTATTCTTTCAGTGTTGCTTTGTCTTGAAGTGATATGATTTGAACCATGTCTCTATTTTGATTTGGCAAGACAATGCAGTGACCATAGGACATAGATATATGTTTGTTTGATGCTTTTATTATGTACTAGTACTTGGCAATAGAAGACTTGGTACTTTAATCATGTCCACCTTACTAATGAATTGGTTCACCGAAATGAGTTTCATATACTAGTACATGCTAAACTTGTTATGTGTCTCCTTATTTCTTCTTTTAGAATGTTGACAGAATATTGGGGAAGAGTGCCTTATTAAGCAATGGTAAAGGAAGTAATGCAGATAAGGTTCAGGATAGTGACACATCCTTGTTGGTCTCCAACAAAGCTGATAAAACAGCTAAGGAAGACTATCTTGAAGACAGCGAGACAACCCCAAAGTCCTGTCTTGGTTTAGTGTTCGAGTTACTGGCCACTACCGCTTGCACAAGCTATTCAAACTCACTATCTGAATCAGTTCGGTTTCTTGAGTCTCAACTACAACCTGAAAGACATCGATCAGCTGTGCTGCGACAAGAAGCGAAAGGACTGCGGAAGTCCCTGGAGCATTCAGATGCATACTTTCTGGTGCAACAGCAAGCGTTGGAGGATTTTAGCGCCAAACAGGACAAAGCTAATCAGCTTGCTAAGCTTATTGCCATCATGGTGGATACCCACGATAACGTTTCTTGAGCTCTTCTGAAGTTGTTTCAGTTATGCTCTTGTTTTGTTGTCGCGTTTATTTGCACTGGTGGCCAATTTTGACGGCCAAGTGTATGTAATATGCTGCTTTGTTCCCTATATTTGCACTGGTGGCGAACTTTAATGCCCAATGGATGTAATATGTGTAATAGCGATAATAGACTAGCCTTAATTGCTTGCTTATTTATTTCCTTATTGTCTTATTTAGTTGTTTGCTTGTAGTCACTACAGTTCTTTTTCTATGTTTTTCTAATCTCCACAATAGCCTATTTTTGGTAACTAGGCCAAAATAATCATGGCAACACATGGACTGTTGTAACCATGGGCCTCCTGCAGGCCGTATGATCATGGACCTTCGTTCGGCCGTAGGACCATTGGCCTTCTATACGGGCCGTAGGATCCATCGGCCTTCTATACGGGCCTTAGGGATCAATGGGCCTTCCACGGGCCGTAGGGTCCATGGGCCTCATACGGGCCGTAGTATCCATGGGCCTCATACGGGCCGTAGGATCCATGGGCCTTCTACGGGGCGTATCATCATTTCGCCATTCATGGGCCGTACTATTCGTGGACCATAACGGGCCATTAATAGGCCGTATTTGATAACTCTATGAAAACAGCCCAACGGGTTTTTTTAGATGAAAACGGCCCAACGTATTAACGGTCCGCAAACGGGCCGACTGTAACGACGGGCAGAATTTGGCCCACAAGCAGAAAATGACAGTAATGGGACGTATGTAACCGAATGCTGCAAATGAGCCCAAGAATAAATGGGCCCTGAGAAGGCTGAAAGATAACTTGGGTTGGAAATGGCCCAATGGAATAACGGGCCGTTAATGGGTATAAAGTGATACACTGTTCATTACGGGCCAGTTTCACCACGGGTCGTTAATGGGCCAAGAGTTACAAAGGTCCTCATATGGGACGAAAGAAGTCATGGGCCACACACGGGTCGGAAGTTAAAACGGGATGAATCATATTGGACAGCCCAGATGACGCTAATGGGCCTAATTCAGATAGGGCGTAGCGGGCCCTGGGTTAGTGGGCTGTAAATGGGCTATATGCGAACAGGCCGTTAACAGGCTTTTCGTTGGCCGGCCCGCCAACTTTTGACCAAGTCAAACGGGCCGGCCTTTTCACAAGAATGGGCCTTTGTTGGGCCGTGCCACGTGTTGTCGTATCATAGGCGCCTTCGGTCCAATGAGCGGATGACATCTGTCCCAACGGTGAGCCGACACGTGTTTCCTCCATCCAATGATGATTTTACACGTGGAAAATCCCCATTGGTCTGGGCTGTTAAAGGGTTATCGAATCCAAAACCCGACCCAATAGCTTAACGGCGTTCCGTTACGGTGGATGCCTATCGGTCACCCTTGACGAAAGCAGTTCTGTGACGCGCGATTTATCGTCATGAAAGTGGACACTTATGTGATGATAATTTTGGTAATGTCATGGAACACTTCTACGACAGCACAGGTATGACTATCTTGATTCTGTCATAAATTTGTCATGAATGTACATGCATGACAAAAAACGCGACCTACTGTGACAAACACGTATCATCACGGAAGTGTAATTTTTTTGTAGTGATTCCCCTTTCCTTTCCGGAGTAGGAGAGAAGGAAAGAAGGGGAGAGGGAGAAGGAAAAGGGGGCTGCACCCCTTGTCCAATTTGGACCAGAGGGGGGCGCGTGACTCCTTCCTTTTGGCCTCTCTCCTCTATTCTCGTATGGCCCAATAAGGCCCATATACTCCCCGGCGAATTCCCGTAACTCTCCGGTACTCCGAAAAATACCCGAAAATCACTCGGAACCTTTCCGAAGTCCGAATATAGTCGTCCAATATATCGATCTTTACGTCTCGACCATTTTGCGACTACTCGTCATGTTCCCGGTCTCATCAGGGACTCCGAACTACCTTCGGTACATCAAAACACATAAACTCATAATATAACTCTCATCGAACTTTAAGTGTGCGGTCCCTATGGGTTCGAGAACTATGTAGACATGACCGAGACACGTCTCCGGTCAATAACCAATAGCGGAACCTGGATGCTCATATTGGATCCCACATATTCTACGAAGATTTTTATCGGTCAAACCGCATAACAACATACGTTGTTCCCTTTGTCATCGGTATGTTACTTGCCCGAGATTCGATCGTCAGTATCTCTTCACCTAGTTCAATCTCGTTACCAGCAAGTCTCTTTACTCGTTCCGTAATACATCATCCTGCAACTAACTCATTAGTTACAATGCTTGCAAGGCTTATAGTGATGTGCATTGCCGAGTGGGCCTAGAGATACCTCTCCGACAATTGGAGTGACAAACCCTAATCTCGAAATACGCCAACCCAACAAGTACCTTCGGAGACACCTGTAGAGCACCTTTATAATCACCAGGTTAAGTTGTGACGTTTGGTAGCACACAAAGTGTTCCTCCGGTAAATGGGAGTTGCATAATCTCATAGTTATAGGAACATGTATAAGTCATGAAGAAAGGAATAGCAGCATACTAAACGATCAAGTGCTAAGCTAACAGAATGGGTCAAGTTAATCACATCATTCTCCTAATGATGTGATCCCGTTAATCAAATGACAACTCATGTCTATGCTTAGGAAACTTAACCATCTTTGATTAACGAGCTAGTCAAGTAGAGGCATGCTAGTGACATTGTGTTTGTCTATGTATTCACGCATGTATTATGTTTCCAGTTAATACAATTCTAGCATGAATAATAAACATTTATCATAAAATAAGGAAATAAATAATAACTTTATTATTGCCTCTAGGGCATATTTCCTTCAGTAACATCATAAACACGGTCACCACGCCGTTGTGCTGACAGAACTCTCCCTCATCCTCAACTGGATCAAGAGCTCGAGGGACGTCATCATGCTCGGTTGGATCGTGAAGACATTCGACTACATCAAACCTATTACTAAACGCTTCCGCTTTCTGTCTATGAGGGTACGTGGACACACTCTCCCCTCTCGTTGTTATGCATCTCCTAGATAGATCTTGTGTACTCGTAGGAAATTTTTTGAATTACTACGTTCCCCAACAATTTATACATAGTCTACATCATGTCATCGTTCTTATTGCATTACTCTGTTTTTCCATGAACTTAATACACTAGATGCATGTTGGATAGTGGTCGATGTGTGGAGTAATAGTACTACATGCAGGCAGAAGTCGGTCTACTAATTTTGGACGTGATGCCTATATAATGATCATTGCCTGGATATCGTCATGATTATTCGAAGTTCTATCAATTGCCCAACAGTAATTGTTTTCCCACCGTTTGCTATTTTTCTCGAGAGAAGCCACTAGTGAAACCTATGGCCCCGGGTCTCTTTTCATCATATTTGCGTTTGCGATCTATTTTCCTTTGCATTTATTCTCAGATCTATTAAACCAAAAATACCTTGCTGCAATTTTTTTTTTCGTGATCTGTTTATCCTATCTACCACTTTTAGCTCACGTTGTTTTGCCTATCTTGAGGCACCGTACCCGAAACGGATTGACAACCCCTTTAACATGTCGGGTTGCGAGTATTTGTTCTTTGTGTGCAGGGGATGTTTACGTGGTGTTAGGAGGTTCTCCTACTAGTTCAATAAACTTGGTCTCATCACTGTGGCAAATACCTACCGTCGCTATATTGCATCATCCCTTCCTCTTTGAGGAAATACCGACGTAGTTCTAGCAGATATCAAAATGAATTTCTGGCGCCGTTGCCGGGGAGGATCTTTAACATCAACCAGGTTCCTAATCACAAATCTCATCTCCTCGCAATTTACATTATTTGCCATTTGCCTCTCGTTTTCCTCTCCCCCACTTCATAAAAATTTGTCATTTTATTCGCCCTCTTTTTCGTTCGCCATTTTCTCGTCAGATCTCTTATTTTCTTGAACTCGTCACCATGAGTGACTTTGGTATGGCAGAAACATATGATGGCCTAACTCCTAAAATGGAGTGTATGGGTAATCTGGATGCCAAAACTTTTGTTTTGGGGCAAGGGAATTTTTATGGGAAAAGAACATATCCAGGAATTTTTCAATTTTTTTGGAAAATTAAGTCTTGATGATATCCCTATACTTAAAAGGACTAAATCTTATGTGGAAGCCATTTCGTCACTTGTTTTGAAGCTTGAAACTAGTTTATTCATACTCATCGTACCTTGCAATGATTGTTGTATGAGTTGTCCGTTATAAAGGATCCTAAAGCTAAAAAGTTAGCCACTCTTGTTTTGATGAATGAATTTGACTACATAATATGGGAAGCTAGGGAAATCTTTGATTTTTATGGCATGAATCGTGAAAAACCCATGATTTATGAAAGTCTTTATAATACTGATTATGCTTTGAGACATTTGCTTGGAGATAACCAAATCTTTGATGAGAATCTTAAAATGCATGTCCCCATTTTAGATATGATCCAACAAGTTTCTAATGATATTAATCAGCACTATAATTGGATCACTGCCGGAAATCAAAGGGGTTATGGTAAAAAGCATCTTGATTGTATTTGAGAATTGGGTGTAGCTAATATTCGAGTGTGTTTCATGAATGGATCAATGATTGAGCATAATGGGCTAGGGATATCTTGCTTTAGTGTTGATGTTTTGAAAGACATGGTTGCTTGTTGGTATGCTTGAGTATTAAAATCTTCATGTCAAAACTAGACTATTGCTTTGAATCATATAAAAGTCCAAATTTCCATGCTATAAAGAAAAAAATGTGATGAACATGTTAGACAACATTCTACATCAAAAAAATCTGTTTTTCTCATTTACCTACTCGAGGATGAGCAGGAATTAAGCTTGGGAATGCTGATACGTCTCCAACGTATCTATAATTTTTTATTTTTCCATGCTGTTATATTATCATTCTTGGATGTTTTACAATCATTTTATAGTGATTTTATATCATTTTTTGGTACTAATCTATTGACATAGTGCCTAGTGCCAACTGCTGCTTTCTGCATGTCTTTTTACATCGTAAGAAATCAATAACAAACGGAGTCCAAACACAGTGAAACTTTTCGAGGATTTTTTGGGCCAGAAGACATCCAGTGGGACAGGGCTGCACCTGGGAGGTGCCTCGAGGAGGGAAGCACCCACCAGGGCACGCCCGGGGGCCCAGGAGCACCCGGGTGGGTTGTGCCCACCTCGGGTGCCCTTGAACTGCCTCTTTGCTCTATAAATACCCCATTATTCCAGAAATCCTAAGGGAACCGACGAAAATCAGTTCCAGACACCGCAGAGTCCAGAACCACCAGATCTAATCTAGACACCATCACGGAGGGGTTCACCACTTCCATTGGTGCCTCTTGATGATGCGTGAGTAGTTCTTTGTAGACCTACGGGTCCGTACTTAGTATCTAGATGGCTTCCTCTCTCTCTTGATTATCAATACAATGGTCTCGTGGAGATCCATATGATGTAAGCCTTTTGCGGTGTGTTTGTTGGGATCCGATGAACTTTGAGTTTATGATCAGATCTATGTTTTTATCCATGAAAGTTATCTGAGTCTTCTTTGATCTCTTATATGCATGATTGCTTATATCCTCGTATTTCTTCTCCAATATTTGGATTTTTTTTTGGCCAACTTGATCTATTTATCTTGCAATGAGAAGAGGTGCTTTGTGATGGGTTCGATCTTACGGTGCTTGATCCCAGCGACAGAAGGGGAAACGACACGAATGTATCGTTGCTATTAAGGATAACAAGATGGGGTCTATTTCTACATAAATAGATCTTGTCTACATCATGTCATCGTTCTTATTGCATTACTCCGTTTTTCCATGAACTTAATACACTAGATGCATGCTGGATAGCGGTCGATATATGGAGTAAGTACTAGATGCAGGCAGGAGTCGGTCTACTAATCTTGGACGTGATGCCTATATAATGATCATTGCGTGGATATCGTCATGATTATTCGAAGTTCTATCAATTGCCCAACAGTAATTGTTTTCCCATTGTTTGCTATTTTTCTCGAGAGAAGCCACTAGTGAAACCTACGGCACCCGGGTCTCTTTTCATCATATTTGGCTGTGCGAATTATTTTCCTTTCCATTTATTTTCAGATCTATTAAACCAAAAATATAAAAATATCTTGCTGCAATTTATTTGTTCCGCGATCTATTTATCCTATCGACCACTTTTACCTCACATTATTTGCCTATCTTGAGGCATCGTACCAGAAAGGGATTGACAACCCCTTTAACACATCGGGTTGCGAGTATTTGTTATTTGTGTGCAGGGAATGTTTACGTGGTGTTAGGAGGTTCTCCTACTGGTTCGATAAACTTGGTCTCATCACTGAGGAAAATACCTACCGTCGCTATACTGCATTATCCCTTCCTCTTTGGGGAAATACCGATGTAGTTCTAGCAGACATCAATGATCCACACCGAAGCCTCCAGGAAGGGAATCTGCGCCGAGGGCGTCGACTTTGGTGCGGCTGCCACGCCGCCCTGGAGTTTCCCCCATATCCATGCCAACCCGTCAGATCCGTCCAGTCAGTATTGGCGTCGACCGTAGTCACTACCGTAACCAGCACGAACCGGATTAGATCGAGTCAGAGACGACACCTCTCATTGAACTCCGGTCGGCCCACGAGTAGCCGCCGTAGCGCTGTCGCCTCCACGTAGCTCACGCAACTTTGGAATGCCCCACATCTGCACCCGCGGGTGCCGCCCACCAGGCAGGACGCACCGCGCGCCACCGATCGAGGCCGCCGCCCCGAGATCCCCGCGCCGCCCGAGGCACCGGCGGGCAGACCTGAAACAGATCGACCACCGGCCACCATAGGAGCGCCACGAACAGCCCCCGCGCGACCACCAGGGGTAGTAATGAGCGTGCGGTGCTACTCCTACCGTCGCACCCTGAGTCTTCGCTGGCACGCCTCGCCGCCAACGCGCCACCAACCGCCGCCGAACGCTCTCGCGCCAGGTTCGGCCGCTGTGGGGAGGAGAGATTCGGCTGCCGCCGACACCAACCGGGCTTTGCCTGGCGACGGCGGGCAGGAGAGGTGGGAGACGGAGTCGAGGACTTGGCGGCATTAGGGTTCCCCCTGTCGCCGTGCGGGGGCGACCCAGGAAAGAGATGTGAGTGCTGTTTGATTGTCACACTGATATTACTACACTAATAAAATCGATTGTTATCCTGCCATATGGCTCTGCAAGATTTGGAAGTTGAAATGGAAATTATATTCTTATTACTACAGTGATATTACATTCATTTTATTCAGGAATCTATCTGCTGCACCGGGGAAATTGGTGCTACCGGTGCACCGATCCCTCGTTACACATTCGAAAATGTTCAAAAACATTCGTAAAAAATTTAGTGCATTGACACAACATAAATGTATGCTGTCACAAAAATTCAAATCAAAATTCGAAACATTGCACGAGATACAAAAATGACAAATTTGACATTGAATAGTACATAACACAAGTTGTGCTTCAGTGTTGGCTCATTAGCACACTGATATCAAATTTGTCATTTTTATATCTTGAGCAATCTTACGAATTTTCATTCAAATTTTTGTGACAACTTACATTGATGTTGTGTCAATGCACTAAATTGTTTTCGGATTTTTCAAACAATTTTGAGTGTGCAACGGAATCCGGTGCACCGGAAGCACCAATTGCTCCGGTGCACCAGATACGTTCCACATTTGATTCATGCCTGAATGAGAATCATAGTGAAATGGGAACACGTTTTGTATTATTCAGTGTCCAGAGGTGCAGGCACACCAAACCATGTGAGGCTGGAGAAGGAAGCTTGTCCATCGCAGTGCTCCCTATCGTGTGTCAATTCCCTGCGTTTCTCTCTCGAGACTTCTATGACTAGACTTTCTTCTCTTGCTTGAGTGCAGCATGCAGAGAGAACGACAGAGAGATGGGGCAGCATGGCCACATGACCGTGGGTGGTTCACGCTTACGGGTGAGAGGATTAGGAAGAGAGGAGTAGACATTTAGACGGAGACATGGGTGGTATCGATGCATTCTTGGCCCCTTGATAGCACTGTTTCAAATAGCCCGCTATAGCTCCGCTATAGCACGCTATTGCGTTTACAAAAGGTCTTGCGCTAAGAAATTTTGGTCCAAGCAAATGAACAAACATTTTAAATAGCGCGCTATAGCTCCGCTATAGCACGCTATAGCATTTCAAAGAGGTCCGGCGCTAAGATGCTTAGTGCGCTATTTAAAACTTTGCTTGGTAGGAAGAATCTTCTCTCTCGACTAGCTACAGCGATCTGTCCACGCCTTCTGGAATCACAACGTACAATTTGATTATCAAAGACTATGTCGGAAGGAACTCCATTTAAATGTCGGAACTCCATTTATATGCATTTGATTATCAAAGAGTATATCAGAACTCCATTTATACTACGTGCGATACAAAGACGTCTGACCTACTTACTATAGCTAGCGATCAAAACAACGTTATAAGCGATGACCGATGACCATAGGGGTCAATTCCACCGCACGAGGGTGACACCGACTACTTAAATTTTCTGTAATAGTGATTTGCCAATTTGTTGTGTTCCAATGGTTGTACGCTGGGAGTTGGTGAAAAATAGCAGAGGAGATCGTGGAAAATTATAGAAATGCTAGAGAAATTCAGAGAATTCACCAAATAAAGTAGCCGAGGAATGCCGAAAAGTCAGGAAAATTCACGCAAACTTAGAGAGAAATAAGGATAAGTCCAAGAAAATGTGAAAAAAATTGTGGAGGCCTCTTTTCCACCCTTTGTGGAAAGCAACCCTTCCACTCAGCGTCATTCCCAACCTGGTCTCTGTTAGGAATAATCTTGAGTTTATAATTGGTTTAAACAATTAGGAGAGTTGCAGGAGTAATCCGGCTGGCTTGCACGTCACATGCCGGTAGTAGTGCTAGTTTGAATTAGTTTCCAAGTAGCGTACGTGTGTAGGCTTGAACTAGTCCGGCTAGGAGTTGTCGTTCGTGTCCGTCTAACTAGATAGATTAGGCGTCTTTGCCTGTATATAAATATAGGCAGGTGTCGTGAGTTTTGTAATACCGTGGTGAGAAAGAGAGAAAAAACAATAGAGAGAGAACAAGGCACCACACGTGCCTTTGGCCAAAAGTTTTCGTGTGTGCGTGTTCATCATGATTTGATGTGATCGATTCTGCGGGCAAATCCCAACAGTCTCATCTAGAAGATTGAACATTCCTTCCCTCCAGAGCAACAAACATCAAAGGCCGTAAAGCACGGATAATTCGAAGGAGAATTAAAGACCATCATGGCTCAGGAAAATTTGACCCGTAACCACAACAATGACTATTGTGCCTGGCTCAAAGGGTCATGGCCATATGATCATGGTGGTTTACGCTTACGAGTGAGAGGATTGGAATGAGCGAGAGAATAGGAATTTTAGGCTGGAGACACGGCTGGTATCCATTCGTTCATGGGCCCACTTTTTGGAGCAATGCACGTTGGGGTGTAATAGGATTGATCCCAACGTACGCAGAATCCGCTCTCTCAACGAGCCTTCTGGAATCATAACATATGAGACAGAGACTTTCGATCTACTGTACCTAAGGCTAACTCCACCGCACGACCCCATTCTGTCCGGGTGTGTCTGTTTGAAGTAAAACGGACATATCACACGTCCCAGCACACGGGCGCAAACAGACATTTGTCCGTTTTCTGTCCGCTTTGAACCCATTCCCGGCCCAAACTTGGTCTAGTTTTGGGGTCAAAGCGGACAGAATGCAGACGTTTTTCTCGCTCGTGCATCCGGCTGCGTCCGTGCATGCAGATGATGGCCCCATCTATCATCGAAACAAAAAAGGACCCACCACCCACCCACCCATCTCTCTCTCCTCCTTTTCACCCACCGCCCCACCAACCACGCAACGCCGGCGCGCATACGCACGGCGCGACGGGCGGCGGGGAGCGGGGAGTGCGACGGGGCGGGCAGGCTGCGGTGGCGCATGCGACGGCGGCCAGGACGCGGTGGCGCG
>NC_041381.1:41754493-41763815 GCF_002162155.2 Triticum dicoccoides | reverse complement strand
CGCGGCCGGGGCGAGGCGTGGCGCGGGCCAGCTGCGAGCGCGGCGAGCGGGCGTGGTGAGGTCGCGGGGGCGGGCGCGCACATCGCGCGGCAGAGCGAGCGGGCGTGGCGACTTCGCGGCGACGAGTGGGGCGCGACGGCCAGGCGAGGCGCAGCGACGAGAGCATGCGGTGCGTGCCTGCGGGTTAGCTAGCTAGCTTCAGGCATGCGAGCGTGCGTGGGCTTGCTAGCTAGTGAGCCGCTGCGGCCGTGTGCGCGTTCCGCTTGCGGGCTAGCTAGCCAGTCGCTGCCGCCGTGTGTGCGTTCACGTGCTGGCTAGCTTGCCAGCCGCTGTCGCCGTGGGCGCGTGCGGGTTTATTAGACCTCTCCCAATGCAAAGGTGCTTAGATGAGGTGCTAAGTGCATTAAATACCTTAGCAACTCAAGTCCCCAATGCATAGATGCTTAACTTATTGTTGCTAAGCACACTTTATTTAATGAGTTAGCACCTAAAGTCTTTCATGCATTGGCCAAATTGTTTCATTTAAGTGGTTTGCCTAGGTTCTTGCACTTGGCATTGGTTCTTCCTGGGGTCACCAAAGTACTCTCTCCCCTCCTTAAATGTTGTGCCATGTCATTTTTTTGCTTATGTGGCATGCTTAGCACCTGTCCACGGTGGAGCACTGGGAAGGGCCTTAGGCCTAAAGACAACTTCTCTTAGACCAAGGCATATAGTAATTTACACACATTAATTCTTTCATTTCACTCCCAATGCACTCTCTTACATGCATGCAGCCAATTAAAAAACACGCATGAAGTGTATTAATTTCCCAGTCATGGCACCAACAACAATGATTTTCAATGCAACCAATGAAATGGTTGCATGCATGCACCTTTCCAAAACGAGGCCTTATAAAAAGGGACATGCTTGTGATGCTGAGAGGCCTAATAAATCCGGATGGAGGAAATATAAATTTGTACTAGAGCTAGTATAAAATTAAAATACTTATTTTGAGACTGAGGGAGTATATGTGGACTAGAGCATGATGAATGTATGTGTTGCATGCTAACCAGTTTGCTCAATCACAAATAAATCATTAAAATATTCCGGTCAGCAGCCCAACCTGACACGATGCTTGTGCTTTGTAAATTCGGTTGCTAACCCATTGTGGCACATGCCCACGTCTCGTTTGGGTCCATCTGACAGCCAGCAAAATTTACTAGTAGTAATTAAGTACGTTTGGTTAATAAGGATGGATAAACATGCATCAGCTCACGGTTTAAAGAGATAAGCACCGTTCCCGTCTTCACGCTGATGATGTGCTCATCTCAACAAGAAACCGGCGGCGCTCGCGGGCTGGAGGTCGCTCCACCCGTCGCCCACATCTTCACATCAGACGTGGGGCACGCACATAGATGTCTGGCCGCAAGGCCGCTCTAAATACACACGCACACGGCCGGAGCCCCGAGGCCGCCGCCAGGCTGCGCACACTGAGGAAGACGGAGGCCATGCATAGCGGCCACGCCCAGTAGAATTTTATCCAAGCTCGATCACGCTAAGCCTTTCTTCTACACCGCCACCTAAATGTTTTCTTAGATCCATGGAGGCCGTCTCTCCCACCGCATCTACAAGGCGATGGTAAAGTTGGTAAGAGCAGGTATATTTTTCCTCTCATGATGCAAGTATTATTTATGCCCATCACCGGTGGACAGGTATTGCACACGGCCTTACCGTTGTGATTAGAGGCAGACAGGTGAACAGGTGCTGCACACGGCCTTGCCATTGTGATTGGAGGTGGACAGGTCTTTTCTCTCACCACCGATGAACAGGTCACGTGCACGGCGTCTTGCAAGTGGAGACCAACAGGTCCCGCAAGGGAGGGCGATGAGATTATGAGCACGGCATGCAACCTTATCCGGCCATGACAGGAGAGATGTGAAAAAGTTCCATCTCTCGCTCTATTTTACAGGTTACCCTTGTGGTGGGAGATGAACAGATTTTGCGCGTGGTGGCGACACCGCTGAGAAAAAGGCCAATGAGATCAAACACGGCATGCAGCCTTATATGGCCATGTTGCCTTCATCGTCATCAACGTTTCAGTCCGACGCCGACCGTCTCGCTGCCGAGAAGCACGAGGCCGATAAGAAGGCCGCCGAGGACGCCACTGCCATCGCCACCGCCTACGTTGCATGGATACTTGGATACGTATCGGATACACGATACGTCAATTTTCTAAAAACATGGATACGGGGATACGTTTATATATAGATAATACATATATTATTTATTAAAAATAGGGGAAAAAATAAGGAGCTTCCAGGTCAAAGAATGCCTCAGTAGGATTACCCCCTTTCTTTTCTTGCACTTGGTCCACTTTCATCAATTAGCAGTGGGATTTTCTTAGGTTTGTTGTTCCAATCAGTGCATCCTCTCTATCTTGCTCACATCTCAATTGAGTAAGAACATTGCCAGTTATGTTTTGACATGAACTCATGCCCATCTTGGGAATTTTCAAAAGGTGTGCGGTTACTATTGAGGGGATTTCACATCGAACAAGGGGTTTGAGGTATCCAAAACGTATCGCAGAAGTATCCCCGAAGTATCAAACATTATATTCTTTTTTTAAATTAAAAAATCAACGGATACTTACGGGATACGTATCGGGCCGTATCGGGGCAGTATCCGAGTATCGGGGCAGTATCCGACAGGATACGCACGCTTTCTGAAGTATCCGCGCAACATAGGCCACCGCCGCGGCAGCTTCTGCATGGCCTACTGAAGGATATAACGCGTTTATCCCTCTCTTGATTATTTTCGTATTAGCAGTACTAGCATTATGTGTACAACTGTATACTGTTTGAGTAGTACGTGCTCGTTTAGATCAGTATCAGTATGTCGTTAATTCTATCAATCCATGGTAATCATCTATTTAGGGATTAAATTAGTCAAAAAATTGCCTATTTACTCAGCAATCAAAAACCTATTATATGTAGGAATTTTTCAGCAAATGGCTTTGCCGCTGCACTAAAACCGGATAATTTTACCGGTACGTACTTTAAGCGTTGGCAGACTAAGATCACTTTATGGCTCGCGGCTATGAACGTATTCTAGGTCGTCAGTGTGCCCACGGAAACGATTGCTCCTGAACAGGAGAAGGCGTTTAGGGAGGCCACCGTCTTTTTTATCTGAGCAGTTCTTAGCGTGATCGGAGATAAATTGGTCGACACATATTTACATGTGCGTGTCGCCAAGGACTTGTGGGAGGTGCTCGAATCAAATTTGGGGCCACCGATGCTGGGAGTGAGATGTATATTATAGAGCAGTTCCATGATTACAAGATGGTTGAGAACCGTCCTGTACTGGAGCAGGCTCATGAGATAATATGCATCGTTAAGGAGCTTGAGCTTCTTAAGTGCGAGTTACTGCACAAGTTTGTCGTGGGCTGCATAATCGCCAAGCTCACTAATTCCTGGAGGAACTTTGCTATCACTCTGAAATATCAGACGCGTGAATTCTTAATGGAGGATGTCATTGGCCATCTGAGTGTTGAGCAGAACTCAAGAGCAAAGGACTCGAACGGGAAAGGGGTCGAAGGGACTTCTGTCGCCAACATGGTGAACCAGAAGAACTTCAACTCCCACAAGCCCAAGGGAAAGAACGGTGTCCAACACAATACCTACTTTTAGAAGAAGGTAAGAAGACCTTCGACAAAAACAAGAAGGATGAGGACTGCTTTACTTGTGGTTCGGTTGAACATTGGGCCGACAAGTGCCCAAACAAGTACAAGTCAGGATAGGACTCCAAGTCTGTTAACATGGTTATGGGCAATAATGAGAACGGTGCATTTGGGTACGGTAATTTATTTACTGTTTTTTCAGTGTTTCAGCCAACCGATTGGTGGGTGGACACAGGTGTAGGTGTTCATGTGTGTGCTGACATTTCATTGTTCACTTCTTACTAGGTCACAAGCCACGGGTCCATACTGATGGGGAATGGCGCGAGTGCTTCTGTTCATGGTGTTGGCACGGTCGATCTGAAGTTTACTTCGGGAAGGATCGTGAAGCTGAAGAACATGCAACATGTCCCTACCATCAAGAAGAACCTCGTTAGTGACTCCCTTCTATGTAGAGAAGGGTTTAAGTTGGTTTTCGAGTCTAATAAATTAGTAGTTACTAAGTATGGACTATAGGTTGGAAAAGGTTATGAGAGGGGAGGGATGTTCCGCCTTTCCCTCATAGATTTTTGTAATAAAGTCATGAACCATATTCATCCGAGTGTTAATGAGTCTGAAGTTTGGCGTTCACGTCTTTGTCATATTAGTTACGGTGTTATGATGTGGCTAGCTAAGTTGGATTTAATCCCGAGTTTCACTTCAGCCAGAGGTTCTAATTGCCTTTCATGTGTGCAAGCTAAGTAACCTCACAAGCCTCACAAGGCCGCGGAGGAGAGACACTTGGCACCATAGAACTCGTACATTCTGATCTTTGTGAGATGAATGGTGTGTTGACTAAAGGTGGAAAGAAATACTTCATGAGATTGATAGATGATTCCACTAGATATTGCTATGTGTATCTGTTAAATACTAAAGACGAGGATGTATACTACTTTAAGATCTATAAGGTGGAAGTTGAGAATCAACTTGAAAATAAAATTAAATGAGTCCGGTCAGATCGTGGTGGAGAGTATTTCTCGAGTGAGTTTGATTCCTTTTGTGCGGAACACGGAATTATTCATGAGAGGACGCCTCCCTATTCACCCCAGTCAAACTGATTTGGTTAACGGCATGTTAGATACATCGGGTTTATCCAAGGCATGGTGGGGGCGGCTATATTGACGGCATGTCATGTCCTAAATAAAGTTCCGACAAAGGATAATGAGATCACCCACTATGAGAAATGGACGAAGAGAAGGACAACACTCCCGTACTTGCGTGCTTGGGGCTGTTTGGCAAAAGTCAATGTGCCGATCCGCAAAAAGCGTAAGCTTGAACCAAAAACTATGGACTGTGTTAATTTGGGCTATGCTAAAAACAGCGTTGGATATAGATTTCTAGTAGTAAAATGTGAGGTACCAGACCAGAATGTCGGTACAATTATGGATTCTATGGATGCTACATTCTTTGGGGATATTTTTCTGAGATATGCAAAGCACTTCTAGACAGGAATCTGAGGAGACTTCTGAGCCTGCCATTCCTATGAAAATTATGAACGAACACGTGATGATAATCCTGAGGAGGATGACGAGGAAGCCCTTGGCAGGTCAAGAGGCAAGGGACTGCAAAGACCTTTGGTGATGATTTCTTCGTGTACCTCGTGGCTGATACTCCCACTTCTATTTTAGAAGCGTATGCCTCTCCAGAAGCTGACTACTGGAAAGATGCGGTCCGTGGCGAGATGGATTTTATCATGGCTAACGGGACATGAGAGATCATTGAGCGTCCCTATGGTTGCAAACCATTGGGATGTAAGTGGGTGTTCAAAAAGAAGCTTAGGCCCGATGGCACGATTGAAAAGTACAAGGCTAGGTTTGTGGCCAAGGGCTATGACAAGAGAGAAGAGGACGATTTATTCAATACTTATTCACCTGCGGCCAGACTGACCACCATTTGAGTATTACTCTTGTTGGTGGCCTCGCATGGTCTTCTCGTCCACCAGATGGATGTTAAGACGGCTTTTCTGAATGGAGAGCTAAACGAGAAAATCTACATGCAACAGCTAGATGGCTTTGTGATAGATGGCCAGGAAAGAAAGTTGTGTAGGTTGCTGAAATCTTTATATGGTCTGAAACAAGAACCTAAGCAATGGCATGATAAGTTTAATACAACCCTGACATTTATTGGCTTCGTTGTTAATGAAGCTGGCAAATGTGTATACTATTGCCATTGTGGGGGCGGAGGAGTTATACTGTGCTTTTATGTTGATGACATACTGATATTCGGAACCAGCCTCAAAGTCATTAAGGAGGTCAAGTCGTTTCTATCTGAGAACTTTGAGATGAAAGACCTTGGTGTGGCTGATGTTATCTTGAAAATCAAGCTACTGAGAGATAATGAGGGCGGGATTACACTTCTGGAATTCCATTATGTTGAGAAGGTGTTGAGCCGTTTTGGATATTCGGACTGCAAACCATCTCAAAGACCATATGATCCTAGTGTGTCGGTTCGAAAGTTTGAAGACACAGCTAAGGATCAACTGAGATACTCTAAATCATTGGTTCACTCATGTACCTAGCGAGCGCAACGAGGCCTGACATCGCATTTGTTGTGCGCAAACTGAGCCAGTTTGTTTCCAATCTGGGTGATCTACATTGGTATGCTATTGAGAGAGTTATGCGATATCTGAAAGGTACTATGAACTACGGACTTCACTATACCGGATACCCTTTGGTACTTGAAGGGTATAGTGATGCAAATTGGATCTCTGATGCTGATGAGATGAAGGCCACAACTGGGTTTCACTACAAAAAATGACACATCTGTGACATTTAGGGCCAAACGATTTTTTTTCTATCATTCTTATGACACTTCTATGATGATAATTGTGACAAAACCCGGTATCATTGTAGATGTGTTGGGCTCCTACTTATATGACAAAAAATCATGACAAAAAATGGGTTTTTCATCCTGGCAGGACGGAGACGCACCTGCATAACATTATTTGGGCCGTCCATGACAAAAAAAATCGTGGTAGAAGCGAGGGCGAGAAAATTTCAGGGAGTTCCCGGTTACGCTGGATGGTCGGGTCCGAGCGATGCACGGAGGTTTGTGCATTTCTCTCGTACACGTACGTGCGTGTGTGCGAGGCATTGCATACTAACTGAACCCGAGCGAGGCGTTGGGCTCTAACTAAACTCGAGCGATTGCACTAGCTACGTTACTGAACCCCGATCGATCCCTTGCTGTTAACTGAACCCGAGTGATTTCTTCGCCACTGCTGCTAACAGAAGCTGATCGAAACTTCCTCTTGATGAACAGTTCCCGGTGGGGGTTGGATGAACAGGATCCCACGGTAGTAGAGGCCGTTGCCGCTGGATGAACAGGACCCCGATCGAGGAGCTGGGGGTGGATCAATAGTAGCCGGTGGAGGGACCCCGTACGTGAAGGGCTGGTTGAACAGGACCCCGTGGAGGGTTGGTTGAACAGTAGCCGGTGGAGGCTGGATGAACAAGACCCCGTGAAGGGCTGGATGAACAGTAGCCGGTGGAGGCTGGATGAACTGGACCTCGTGGATGAATAGTAGTAGGTGGAGGCTGGAGGAAGTCGACGGTGGATGAACAATAGAAGGTGGAGGCTGGAGGAAGTCAATGGTGGATGAACAGTAGCCCGTGGAGTCCCGTTTTGCGGTACGCCACACCCCTCCCGATGAACAGGACCCCCATTTCGACCGTAGGAGGTCGAAGAGAAGTCCATTTTCTCCGTTTTGTGGTACGCCACACCCCACCCGATCAACAGGACCCCGTTTCGACCGTAGGAGCTCGAACAGAAATCCGTTTCCACTGTTGCGGTACGCCAGACCCTTCCCTATGAACAGGGCCCCGTTTTGACCGTACATGGTCGAACAGAAGGCCTGTGTCCTCCGTTTTGCGGTACGCCAGACCTCGTTTTGGTTGTTCCGTCCAAGTCGGTTGGCTGCCGATGAACACGACGTATTTCGTTGCCTCCCAATGAACACGACGCATTCTGTTGGTTCCCCATGAACACGACGCATTTTTTCTCTATTCCGACCCAGTCGGTTGGCTTCCGATGAACAGGACGCCGTTGCTGCCGTCCGTTGTCTCTTCATGTACACAAGCCCTGGTCTACAAATGCGCGAGTAGGCGTTCGAGACCCCACCCGTATGCACGTTTGTGGTCGTATTTTTTGGCATCTGGTTGTACATACGTGTACACGATTTTAACTAGACTACCTGAACTACTACGTCGGGGGCTCTACTACTACACGTGTCGCTGCTTACTCGGCCACGTTTTATCATTGCAGAGAGACTGATCAACCAATAGGTACGTACACGGTCACGACCAGAATGACCATGCTACGTACGCTTCGACCAGGTGGGTCTCGACTGTGAGGGAGGATAAGGAGGCACTTCCTTGCGTGCGAAGTTATTGATGGTGGGTCCCAGCGGTCAGGGGAGAATCATTTTCTTTTGACCGTAATATGGACGCACTTTTTTCTTGCGTGCGAAGATGTAGCTGGTAGGTCCCAACTGTCAAGGGGGAAACGTTTTTTCCGCAAAATGCGGAGTCCCTTCTGGTGGGTCCACACTGTCAGGTGGAGAAATAATTATTTTACGCGTAAAAAGGTATCACTTCCTTGCTGCTGCAGTGGACCCAGCTATCAGCCTCTTCACGTACAGTCCTCTTCCGATGGAAGTCGTTCCTTGACCATGTTGACCACGCCGCGTTGAGATCACCAAGGCGGTAGACGATGGCGAGGCCTAGAAGGGGACGACATGGAGCCGGGGAAGACGCGGCAGTGGATGCCCATGCAGAGAGGAGTACGAGGGTTGACTGGTTCCACAGTGGTGTGAGGCTGCCGTCGTCGCAGAATAACACAGGTTGTGGGTGAGTAGACAGTAGAGGCATGGCCTAGCCAGTGGTGGGAGTAGGGTGGGGCGGTGAGGCCTGCGTGGCAGCACAGCCAGCCACTGGAGGCTGGAGCAGCGGTCTCGCCGGAGCTGGTTTGGGCGGTTGGTGCAAGAAGAGCAGCGATTGAACAAGCAGCAGGACCGTTTGATAAAAATCCAATGGTCAATGCTGCTAGAATCGTTTGCTGACTAAGTTGACAAAGCCCTGCATACGCGTCTAACTTAGTAGCCTCCGAACCGGTGCACCCCAGATGTCAGTGAGAGGAATCATATTTTCGCATAATAAGGAGGCAGTTGCTTACGTGCGGCCATGGACCAAGGGGGTTGTGACGCCCGGGTAATTAAGCTACGGTAATCCCCGCTAATGATGCCATGTCACCTCGGTTACTGTGGATAAACTCGCGTTAGTTCGGAACCTAGTTCGAATTTCAAATTCAAAATCGAGCAAACAATAAAAGTTTTCAAATATTAAAATTTAAATGTTCGGAGTGAACCAAATAATACATAGGTAATTATGGTGATGAAACCACATTTTTATAAAGTGTTTAAATGCTCAAAGGAAAATAAAACAGCAGCAAAAGAAAGTAATTAAATGCCTTTTGTATTTTGTAAAATATTAAACTATTTTATTTAGCTGTCCAAATTAATGTGGCAGTGGTATCTTTAACATACCATATTTAGATGTTGTTCTAACATTCTTCAAAATTGAAGTAAATTAATAATTTAATAAAATCGAAAGGAATAAATAAAAGAAAAGGAAA
>NC_041381.1:41748211-41754150 GCF_002162155.2 Triticum dicoccoides | reverse complement strand
TGGAGTGCCCTCCCTCGCCGGACAACCTCGCCGGTGCCCCGTCGCCCTACGCTGTCGCCACCTCACCGGAGCATCGCCGCCTCGACCTCGCCCGTCCTCGTCCTCCTCCCCGAGCCCGCGTATGCACATCTGCAGGGCCCGGTGAGCTGCCGTCCTCCCTCCTCTTCCTTCTTCACCGGCCCCGTTTCGTCGTGCGTGACACGCCCGCCGTCCGACTCCGTGCCCGCCCGCTCGCCGGCCTGACCGCGCCATGCCCGTCGCGCCCTCCACCCCTGTCCACGGCGCCCGTCTAGCTCCCTCTCCGGTTGCTGCTTCACGGCGCCGCTCGAGGACCCTGCGCCCTTCGCCCCGCTTCCTGACTGGCTCGTCGTGGCCAACGGCCCTGCCGTCCCGCTCACCACCGGCGCCCGTGCGCCGCCCGACGACCCCTCGCGTGCGCACGCTGGCTCCTGGCCACCAGCGCTCATGCCCGCGTGCCCTTGGGCGTGCGCTCGATCGGGTCGCACCGATAACCATCGCCCGCGCCCGGTATGGCCCTCTGGGCCAATGACATTGGGGCCCACCACCCCCTGGAACGTTAAAAAAAAGAAAGATAAAAAGAAAATAAAAATAAAAATTAATTAATTAATTTAGTAATTAATTAACTTAATTAATTCTGTTTAGTTTAACCTAAACACTAGTTAACCTAATTAACTTAGTTAGTTAGTTAACAGTCAATGACAGTGGGGCCCACACTTAAGTTGACTAAGTCAACAGGGCTGTTGACTGCTGACTGTGCAGTTGACCCAGTCAACGGACCCCTTCTGTCAGGGTGACCAGTCAACAGTCAAACTTTGACTGCTGACTGGGCTGATGAGTCAGCCCCCTGTCCCCACCAGTCAGCCCCATGGGTACACCTCTGGGTACACTTATGTGTATCCATAGCATTTAACTTTTAATTTTCGACTGAAAATAATTAAATAAATCCTAAAAATGATTTAAATCTTTTAAAATTAATAGAAAATAAACCGTAGCTCGGATGGAAAAACTTTGTACATGAAAGTTGCTCAGAACGACGTGACGAATCCGGATACGCAGTCCGTTCGTCCGCCACGCACCCCTAACATATCAAACTCGCAATTTTCCCCCTCCGGCTCCTCTGCCCGAAAACACGAAACACCGGGGATATTTTCCCGGATGTTTCCCCCTTCACCGGTATCGCCTATCCCTACGTTAGGACACCCCTAGCACAGCGTATTGCCGCGTCTTGCTTTGTGTTACATTTGATTGCTCTGTTATTTATTGTGTTCCCCCTCTGTTACTCCTTTCCGGTAGACTCCGAGACTGATGCTGATGCCCCTGTGGTCGACTACGTCATCGACGACCCCTCCTTGTCTGAGAAACCAGGCAAGCCCCCCCTTTGATCACCAGATATCGCCTACTCTTTTCTCTATACTGCTTGCATTAGAGTAGTGTAGCATGTTACTGCTTTCCGTTATTCCTATCCTGATGCATAGCCTGTCCTTGCTACTACTGTTGTTATCATTACCTGCTATCCTACTGCTTAGTATAGGATGCTAGTGTTCCATCAGTGGCCCTACACTCTTGTCCGTCTACCATGCTATACTTCTGGGCCGTGATCACTTCGGGAGGTGATCACGGGCATATACGATATACTTTACACAGTTACATTACCTGTGATACTGTTCGGAGATGGGGGCTGAAGGGGCAGGTGGCTCCATCCCGGTAGAGGTGGGCCTGGGTTCCTGACGGCCCCCGACTGTTACTTTGTGGCGGAGCGGCAGGGCAGGTTGAGACCACCTAGGAGACAGGTGGGCCTGGCCCTGGTCGGCGTTCGCGGATATTTAACACGCTTAACGAGATCTTGGTATTTGATCTGAGTTGGCTACGAGCCTATACGCACTAACCATCTACGCGGGAGTAGTTATGGGTATCCCGGCGTCGTGGTATCAGCCGAAGCCTTCTTGACGTCAGCGACTGAGTGGCGCGCACCGGGTTGGACTGCGTTAACGCAACTTCCTTTGTAATGGAGGTTGCTAGGTCTGCTCACCGGCCGCGTACGCAACGTGCAGGTGTGCTAAGGGCGATGGGCCCAGACCCCTGTGCGCTTAGGTTTAGACCGGCGTGCTGACCTCTCTGTTGTGCCTAGGTGGGGCTGCGACGTGTTGATCTTCCGCGGTCGGGCATGACCCAGGAAAGTGTGTCCGGCCAAATGGGATCGAGCGTGTTGGGTAAGTTGGTGCACCCCTGCAGGGAAGTTAATCTATTCGAATAGCCGTGATCTTCGGTAACAGGACGACTTGGAGTTGTACCTTGACCTTATGACAACTAGAACTGGATACTTAATAAAACACACCCTTCCAAGTTCCACAGACAACCCGGTGATCGCTTTTCCACAGGGCGACGAGGGGAGGATCGCCGGGTAGGATTATGCTATGCGATGCTACTGGAGATGCTACTTGGAGATGCTACTTGGAGATGCTACTTGGAGGACTTCAATCTACTCTCTTCTACATGCTGCAAGACGGAGGCCGCCAGAAGTGTAGTCTTCGACAGGATTAGCTATCCCCCTCTTATTCTGGCATTCTGCAGTTCAGTCCACCGATATGGCCCTTTACACATATACCCATGCATATGTAGTGTAGCTCCTTGCTTGCGAGTACTTTGGATGAGTACTCATGGTTGCTTTTCTCCCTCTTTTCCCCTTTCCCTTCTACCTGGTTGTTGCAACCAGATGCTGGAGCCCTGGAGCCAGACGCCACCGTCGATGATGATTCCTACTACACTGGAGGTGCCTACTGCTACGTGCAGGCGGCTGACGACGACCATGAGTAGTTTAGGAGGATCCCAGGCAGGAGGCCTGCGCCTCTTTCGATCTGTATCCCAGTTTGTGCTAGCCTTCTTAAGGCAGACTTGTTTAACTTATGTCTGTACTCAGATATTGTTGCTTCCGCTGACTCGTCTATGATCGAGCACTTGTATTCGAGCCCTCGAGGCCCCTGGCTTGCATTATGATGCTTGTATGACTTATTTTATTTGTAGAGTTGTGTTGTGATATCTTCCCGTGAGTCCCTGATCTTGATCATACACGTTTGGGTGTACGATTAGTGTACGATTGAATCAGGGGCGTCACAAGTTGGTATCAGAGCCGACTGCCTGTAGGAATCCCCCTTCCACACTCCTTGGCCGAAGTCGAGTCTAGACATTGCAAAACTTTTACTAACTTGGCTGTGTGCCTTACGGGCCCACGTCGCCATTGGGTGGTACTAGGATCTTTTACTCCTCGACCATTACTCTGGGACTCTGAGCTCTCTTCTATTCGGGTTAAATGATTTCGCTAAAAACAAAACTAACTTTAGGTTCTCGCAAATACTTTCTCCCGGAGAGCCACTTGTTACCGATGACCGCCTGCTGCACCAGAAGATTCCGAAGATACTCTACGATGTGCTCTCGAGACTATGTGCCATCGCTTTTGCAATTCACTTCCATCGATAAATCCCTCTGGATAACTACTTACACCTATCGTTCATATTGTCATCCCCAGTTGCTCTTTTTATTACAAGATGTCCTGAAATACTCTTCGATATTCCAAGAATTCTTTACGCTTACTGCCCTGCAGTTCCTTGCTGCATGAATACCCCTACGAATAATTACTCGCGCTTGCCGAGTATCCGCTCATCCCCAGTTGTTCTTGTGTTTCACAAAAGTCTTCAAAATAATATTCGATCTTCCGAAAATCCTCTGGAGCCTTTGGCTCTTGAAATTCTTGCTTGCTTGCATTATGGTTAATCCCATAAGTCTCGTAGTCTTAATGACATTCCTTGTCATTATCATTTTGAGTCTGTTGACTCAATATGTTTGCGAATACACGCAACCATCATTGATCCTTATAAATTACTTTTCCGGCTAACCTGCCATTCTTTTAACTGGAATTGGTTCTTGACCAATCCAATTGTCTTTGATTGTACCCTAAGGCTATTCAACTTATCCACCCCTAATCAGAGCATTGCTTCTGATCCCCTGAGTTGGAAATCATAATTCCTTTGCATTTGACAATTGAGTTAGTCAGTTGTTTCTATAATCTGCTTCCTCTAGTTGAGTACCGATGCTCACACCAGATCCCTTATGGACCACCAGATCCTTTGTTGGATTTATCTGACAACGCCCTTCATATTCAATAACCTTGTGAGCCTTTCCTCGGATACATAATGCCTTTGGTAAATTGTATCCTCTGCTTTTCTCAACCAAGCTCTGCCATCGAGTTTGAGTTAATTACTCCTAAAGATTGTGGTATATGTTTCTAAGAAGCCCCTGTGGGATGAACATATGCCTTCTCTAAACCGTGTGAACCCGAAGGTTTTCACGATTCATACTCTTCTGGTGCTTCGCCAGATAAAATTTTAGCACTGCAACTTCATCGAACGCGAGAAGTGAATGAAAGGTTATGCATTGAGGAAGTGGGAGGCGACCTTGAACTTTGTGTTCATGCCCATGGACGCGATGTATATCCTATCATGGAAGCTTCTTGTAATAATAAATATTTCCTTGATAACTAACATATGGTATCTGTGAATTGATCCCTTGCAACCGTGGTTCCAACCATGATTGTTCTTCTTTGATTCCATTTCTCGGACGAGTTAAAACAATTGTCTCCTATGGATCAATACGCCAGTCCAACCTTTACTTTGATCTTGTGTCGAGTATTACCCCCCTGATATCTCGAGATTATCATGGAACTGCATAACATCTTATGAGTTCTTCATCAAGTGCTACCTTCCCACTGATTCCAATTTTTCACGGGCTCTGAGACACCGATAACTGAACCAAGTCCGCTCTACGGTTCAACAACTCTTCAGTAAGCTTCTATAAGTACGAGTTTGTACCCGATCACGCCATTCCTAGCCTGTTTGGCTATATCTTTGTCGTGATGATTTTAACTGTGCTACCCGGTCCTTCTTCTCGGAGCACAATTTTCGACGATGAACTAACCTTACGTCGATCCTCATCGTCATATCATTTCGCCTTGAACAACAAGCTTGGTTTCGAGTTTGTGTCGTACCCTTGGTTCCAATAACCTTTCACTTCATCATTACTTTGACTTGATGTCGTCGCTGATCGATTACATCTTCATGAACTCTCGCGACAAAGGTGTCGTGATCATCAACATTCTGAGCTCATCCAGGATATCAATTGAATTCATGATGAGAAATACCATCCTTGCCCTCGATGAATTGTATTATCATCGACCACTTTATTGCCTTTCCACCAACACAAGCTTGTTCATGTTTGGTGTTATACCTTGAGTTCCTTGCTATCCAGCAATTGTTCTTCGTTAACTTGGAGTATTAACATCCTTTATGTCAAGAATGTTCTGAGATTTGTTCCACCTCTTGAGAATTCTTGACATAGAAATACTTCTCACCATCACCATTCTTTCTTGGTCCCCGTGTTAATTCCAACAAGTGAACGGTGTTGTTTGGATTCTTTCCTTCTAGCAACCCTATTTCTTTGAAGTGAATGGGCGATAGTTCATTCTAAGTCCTTCGCTAATTGAATCACCATTCTAACGTTGGCCGTGCAACCCAACCCATATTTCGGGTGCACCGTTCGACCAATGTTTAATTATGTATGTTTTCCTCGAGCATATCCCATTATATCATTTGATCTGACAAATGTTATCTCCTTATCCACATAATTGTGGAGATCCATCTTTTGGATACCTCGATGAGTTATCGCTGACTCCATCAGTCACCTCCTCATCCTCTCCTTGGTTTAATGATGAACTATTGTTTCAGGAACCCGCTCCCATAGTTCATTTCCCGAGAATCTTACAATGTCATTTCGTCGATATGTGCCGCAACTTTTCTTCTCGGACATCCTGAGTCTGAGGTATCATGACACCAATCGGATCTGAATCTTGGTCGGATATGATGGTTGGG
>NC_041381.1:41746206-41747936 GCF_002162155.2 Triticum dicoccoides | reverse complement strand
GCAAGGTTATCCGTTCATCCATGGGGAAATTGTAAGACTTATTCTACAAGTTATTCCTGATGGATCCTTCGTGTTTCCAAAGTTTGATCTTCACCTGAAGACCATGTCAATGCTACCTCGAAGCATGTCAATGGTACTCCAATTTTCAACAAGAACATTTGAAGCACGATGCTAAATTTTGTTTATCATTTATCCTAACACCGTTGTATGGGTAATATCATGAGATTCCTCCCCCCCCCTTACCTAAATGGTTGTCTACTTTATATCCTGTCATGGATATCTTGCTCTGCTTGTCCTTGGGAAGGATATACCCCTGAATTATGTGTTTTAACACATTTTCCTTTCCATTGTTCTGTTTAATCTGATATTCATATTTTCCTTTCCATTGTTGTGTTTGACATTCTTGTGATCTATATAATCTAAGCAGTAAAGATTCACTGCTTATGTAAACACCTGATGTATAATTGGTCAGTAAGACCCTGTTATGATTGTTGATGATATTCCGGTAACCACCGATGGACGAGAACTTTGCCTATTGGCCCGCCTCGTTCAACAAGCAGGAAAATGGTTCTCTTCATCCCTCGCCCTTGGTATCGATGTTGTTGCCGACATATCTGACAGGCTACCCTTTGACACGCCTTACTATCATGACCGTGCAAAATGTCGGCCCCCTTCCTGCTTTCAACCACATGGTGGGCCCATAACCCACAGTTCCACAGGATCGAAACCTGACTCTCCTGCACCCCCTCTTCCCAAGGTTGTTCCTCACGTGTGGCCTCGTATGTAATTCACGGGCCACCGTCCCAAGTGATCTATTTTGGTAACAGACGCAATACTCAATCTCATTCCTCTGGACCCCTTTCACATGTTGTTTCAGACATCGAACAATGGCCTATCCGTTTGAAACTTCTCATGGTACCTTCTTACTTTACTCTCGATATTTTCTTAAGTACAATTCGAGAGTTACTTCCTACCCCATTCCCTGAGTTATGTACCAGATAGTCAACCTGGTAAGGCCCGCCCTTCCCGAGTCTTCCCCCCATATCCTTTTCGTAAGTACGATGAAGATCCCGAAGAAAGGATGACGACTTCATCATTTTGACCTGAAGCAGAAGTATGAAGGCATCAATATATTGGATTGACCTCTTCGAGAAGAGCAAGCCAGAATGAGAAGACCCGCTATATTCGTTACCAAACCTTCCCCCCTTACTCCCCTCTTAAATCTCGGGACGAGATTTCTTGTAGTGGAGGAGAATTGTGATGCCCGGGTAATTAAGCTACGGTAATCCCCGCTAATGATGCCATGTCACCTCGGTTACTGTGGATAAACTCGCGTTAGTTCGGAACCTAGTTCGAATTTCAAATTCAAAATCGAGCAAACAATAAAAGTTTTCAAATATTAAAATTTAAATGTTCAGAGTGAACCAAATAATACATAGGTAATTATGGTGATGAAACCACATTTTTATAAAGTGTTTAAATGCTCAAAGGAAAATAAAACAACAACAAAAGAAAGTAATTAAATGCCTTTTGTATTTTGTAAAATATTAAACTATTTTATTTAGCTGTCCAAATTAATGTGGCAGTGGTATCTTTAACATACCATATTTAGGTGTTGTTCTCACATTCTTCAAAATTGAAGTAAATTAATAATTTAATAAAACCGAAAGGAATAAATAAAAGAAAAGGAAAACAGAAAACAAGAAAACAAAACAAAAAAAAAGAAGAAG
>NC_041381.1:41733701-41745391 GCF_002162155.2 Triticum dicoccoides | reverse complement strand
CCCGCCCCTTCATGAACTGCCGCCGCCTGGAGTGCCCTCCCTCGTCGGACAACCTCGCCGGTGCCCCGTCGCCACCTCACCGGAGCACCGCCACCTCGACCTCGCCCGTCCTCGTCCTCCTCCCCGAGCCCGCGTATGCACATCTGCAGGGCCCGGTGAGCCGCCGTCCTCCCTCCTCTTCCTTCTTCACCGGCCCCGTTTCGTCGCGCGCGACACGCCCGCCGTCCGACTCCGTGCCCGCCCGCTCGCCGGCCTGACCGAGCCATGCCCGTCGCGCCCTCCACCCCTGTCCACGGCGCCCGTCTAGCTCCCACTCCGGTTGCTGCTTCACGGCGCCGCTCGAGGACCCTGCGCCCTTCGCCCCGCTTCCTGACTGGCTCGTCGTGGCCAACGGCCCTGCCGTCCCGCTCACCACCGGCACCCGTGCGCCGCCCGACGACCCCTCGCATGCGCACGCTGGCTCCTGGCCACCAGCGCTCATGCCCGCGTGCCCTTGGGCGTGCGCTCGATCGGGTCGCACCGATAACCGTCGCCCGCGCCCGGTATGGCCCTCTGGGCCAATGACATTGGGGCCCACCACCCCCCCTGGAACGTTAAAAAAAAGAAAGATAAAAAGAAAATAAAAATATTAATTAATTAATTAATTTAGTAATTAATTAACTTAATTAATTCTGTTTAGTTTAACCTAAACACTAGTTAACCTAATTAACTTAGTTAGTTAGTTAACAGTCAATGACAGTGGGGCCCACACTTAAGTTGACTAAGTCAACAGGGCTATTGACTGCTGACTGTGCAGTTGACCCAGTCAACGCACCCCTTCTCTCAGGGTGACCAGTCAACAGTCAAACTTTGACTGCTGACTGGGCTGATGAGTCAGCCCCCTGTCCCCACCAGTCAGCCCCATGGGTACACCTCTGGGTACACTTATGTGTATCCATAGCATTTAACTTTTAATTTTCGACTGAAAATAATTAAATAAATCCTAAAAATGATTTAAATCTTTTAAAATTAATAGAAAATAAACCGTAGCTCGGATGGAAAAACTTTGTACATGAAAGTTGCTCAGAACGACGTGACGAATCCGGATACGCAGTCCGTTCGTCCGCCACGCACCCCTAACATATCAAACTCGCAATTTTCCCCCTCCGGCTCCTCTGCCCGCACGAAACACCGGGGATATTTTCCCGGATGTTTCCCCCTTCACCGGTATCGCCTATCCCTACGTTAGGACACCCCTAGCACAACGTATTGCCGCGTATTGCTTTGTGTTACATTTGATTGCTCTGTTATTTATTGTGTTCCCCCTCCGTTACTCCTTTCCGGTAGACTCCGAGACCGATGTTGATGCCCCTGTGGTCGACTACGTCATCGACGACCCCTCCTTGTCTGAGCAACCAGGCAAGCCCCCCCTTTGATCACCAGATATCGCCTACTCTTTTCTCTATACTGCTTGCATTAGAGTAGTGTAGCATGTTACTGGTTTCCGTTATTCCTATCCTGATGCATAGCCTGTCCTTGCTACTACTGTTGTTATCATTACCTGCTATCCTACTGCTTAGTATAGGATGCTAGTGTTCCATCAGTGGCCCTACACTCTTGTCCGTCTGCCATGCTATACTACTGGGCCGTGATCACTTCGGGAGGTGATCACGGGCATATACGATATACTTTACACAGTTACATTACCTGTGATACTGTTCGGAGATGGGGGCTGAAGGGGCAGGTGGCTCCATCCCGGTAGAGGTGGGCCTGGGTTCCCGACGGCCCCCGACTGTTACTTTGTGGCAGAGTGGCAGGGCAGGTTGAGACCACCTAGGAGACAGGTGGGCCTGGCCCTGGTCGGCGTTCGCGGATATTTAACACGCTTAACGAGATCTTGGTATTTGATCTGAGTTGGCTACGAGCCTATACGCACTAACCATCTACGCGGGAGTAGTTATGGGTATCCCGGCGTCGTGGTATCAGCCAAAGCCTTCTTGACGTCAGCGACTGAGTGGCGCGCGCCGGGTTGGACTGCGTTAACGCAACTTCCTTTGTAACGGAGGTTGCTAGGTCTGCTCACCGGCCGCGTACGCAACGTGCAGGTGTGCTAAGGGCGATGGGCCCAGACCCCTGTGCGCTTAGGTTTAGACCGGCGTGCTGACCTCTCTGTTGTGCCTAGGTGGGGCTGCGACGTGTTGATCTTCCGCGGCCGGGCATGACCCAGGAAAGTGTGTCCGGCCAAATGGGATCGAGCGTGTTGGGTAAGTTGGTGCACCCCTGCAGGGAAGTTAATCTATTCGAATAGTCATGATCTTCGGTAACAGGACGACTTGGAGTTGTACCTTGACCTTATGACAACTAGAACCGGATACTTAATAAAACACACCCTTCCAAGTTCCACAGACAACCCGGTGATCGCTTTTCCACAGGGCGACGAGGGGAGGATCGCCGAGTAGGATTATGCTATGCGATGCTACTGGAGATGCTACTTGGAGATGCTACTTGGAGATGCTACTTGGAGGACTTCAATCTACTCTCTTCTACATGCTGCAAGACGGAGGCCGCCAGAAGCGTAGTCTTCGACAGGATTAGCTATCCCCCTCTTATTCTGGCATTCTGCAGTTCAGTCCACCGATATGGCCATTTACACATATACCCATGCATATGTAGTGTAGCTCCTTGCTTGCGAGTACTTTGGATGAGTACTCACGGTTGCTTTTCTCCCTCTTTTCCCCTTTCCCATCTACCTGGTTGTTGCAACCAGATGCTGGAGCCCTCGAGCCAGACGCCACCGTCGACGATGATTCCTACTACACTGGAGGTGCCTACTGCTACGTGCAGGCGGCTGACGACGACCATGAGTAGTTTAGGAGGATCCCAGGCAGGAGGCATGCGCCTCTTTCGATCTGTATCCCAGTTTGTGCTAGCCTTCTTAAGGCAGACTTGTTTAACTTATGTCTGTACTCAGATATTGTTGCTTCCGCTGACTCGTCTATGATCGAGCACTTGTATTCGAGCCCTCGAGGCCCCTGGCTTGTATTATGATGCTTGTATGACTTATTTTATTTGTAGAGTTGTGTTGTGATATCTTCCCGTGAGTCCCTGATCTTGATCGTAGACGTTTGCGTGTATGATTAGTGTACGATTGAATCAGGGGCGTCACAGGGGTCCCTACTACATACCTATTCCGATGGCTGTCGTTTGTTGAATGTTGAGCACGCTGTGCCTAGAGCACCAACGCGGTGGACAACGGTGATGCCTAGGAATGGAGCGATCCGAGCCGGCGAAGACACAACAGTGGATGCCCACGCTGAGGACAGTATGACGGTTGACTGGTTCGGCTGCGGCGTAAGGCTGTCGTCACCGGAGAATAACATGAGGTGCGGGTGGGTAGAGGGATGGTTAGGCCAGCGGAGGGAGTAGGGTAGGCCGGTGAACCCCGCATGGCATCACAGCCAGCCACAAGAGGAGGGAGCACGCAGTCCCACCGGCTCTGGTTTAGGAGGCTGGGGCAGGAAGATCAGAGATTGAAGAAGCACGTCGGCTGTTGGATGGACATCCAACAGTCACTGCTGCTAGAATCGTGTGTTGATTGACAAACCCTTGCGTAAACAAGTCAGCCTTAAAATCTGTGGCGTGTACAGCCCATTTGCTATTATCTATCTATACTTTTATACTTATACTAATTAGAGACTTCCCAATAATTCGATCGAACCATGGAAACGGAGAGTCTGGCGACAACTTCCCTGGTTTCTCGCTGGGCCCACCACATGATTGCAAAGACTTGCCAAGACGTGCATAACCCACCTATTAATTTCCATATAAACTGCTCCCCCTGATTTTCAGTGGGGCCGGGTGCGGGACCCACAGTAATTACCATAACGCTTCCCCTAATCATGTACGTAACCTAGTGCAGACTTTCCAAATCGGGCCTGTCGGAAAGCGCGTGTTGGCACGCTCGCGCGCGCAATAGCAACGCTCCAAAGAAACATAGCGCAGTTGTGAAAACCAATCTAGGGTACCTGTAAAAAAACAATCTAGCTTTTCCCTCAAGAAACAAAAACCAATCTAGCTATCGTACTACTCCTATACGATCAATGCTTCTCCAAAGAATCCACACGTAGAAATAAGGACCTCAATAAGTCCTGAACGTTCGGAATTTAAGCATGTCATCCCGAAAGCTTTTTGATGACAATTTTAGTTGCTGCGAGGTGACAACTTTAGTTGTTAACACATAGCAACTTTGTTCCATTTTGATTTTTTATCAAAAAATCGCCATGTTTGTCAACATCGCCTTAACTAAAGTTGCCAAGAAAAGAGTTCGGGCTGGCATGCTTTAAAATCAAACGTTTGGGATTTATCTATTCCAAAAAATAATCCTGCAGCAATATATTTCTCTCTGTGCCTATAAAAGCTTGTTTTGCTGGAGGGAGTCAATCATACAAGATCACCAGAGTCCACAAGACCACAACACATATACATATACTCAGCGAGATCTTTAGTGATGGCGGGGGTGAGCAGCAGAAGGCTCTCGGTGCTGATGGTGACCATGCTGGTGCTGGTGGTCGCGGCGAGTGTGACATCGGCGGGGGCATGCAGCCCGGCGTTCATCAAGGGGGTGGTGGACTTCTGCACCAAGGAGTTCGGGGACGTGAAGAAGACGGGCGATCAGGCGCAGGATGCGATCCAGAATGGTGTCGCCATTTACAAGTGCTGCGGGAAGGCGCGGGACGGAGTCACGACCGAGTGCGGCTGTGCCATCCGCAACGCCCTCGCGGCGGAGCGGGTCGGCGGCAACTTCGCGGAAACGGGCTGCCTCAGCCGATATCACTCCCAACCAGTAGAGCTTCATTGCACCAATTATTATTTCGGCATCAAAATAGCCATCAAAATAGCTTGAAACAAAATACTAGTTATGAATTGAACTACAGCATTGTAGACTTCATCGATTTATACAGTTTTTAAATAAACTACATCTCCGTCCGAGTTTGTATGTAAGGAAATATGCTTTTTTTTTTGGAGAGGAGGATATATCTGGATGCACCATATATCTCTCTCTAGGCGGGCGATTTATCCACTTCCCTGGACAACATTTTCTTCTTTTCATATTAGCTTCATATTAAACTGTAGATATGCACGCGATCTACTCCCTCCGTTCCTAAATAGTACTCCCTCCGTCCGGAAATACTTGTCATCAAAATGAATAAAAGGAGATGTATCTAGATGTATTTTAGTTCTAGATACATCATTTTTTGTCCATTTTGATGACAAGTATTTTCGGACGGAGCGAGTATAAGTCTTTTTAAAGATTTCAAGAAGGAACTATATACGGAGCAATATGAGTGAATCTACACTCTAAAATATTCTATATACATCCGATATGTAGTTCGTATTGAAATCTCTAAAAAGACTTGTATTTTGAAACGGAGGGAGTGCAACTTTATAGTTCACCACCTTTTTGTTTGAAGCCGTCTTGGTGCCTAATAAATAACTCCTACACCGTTCTGATCTACACATATACAGCTTTGAACAGAGTATCAATTATTTTGCCACCAGGTAGCACCCAAATAAAGTAAGTGTTGAGATATAAATTTGTAGATGGTTTTTCATCTTTGAGACCTACAATGTCAGTGCAAATTCTACATCTATCCTCATATAATAGAAGTGGAGGTATAAATTAAAATTGCCCTCTGAGTGAGAGAAGAGTTTGTTGCCGGACTCATCCATCTCCAGATATAATGATATAACTTTTGAAATTAATTATCCAGGATATGGTAGAAATATTGAAAAACAAGGGAGACGCATTGTACACTTTGAGCGGTTTGAATTATGATGCCTTGATGTAATGGTGGGACATATTTTCTTACAAAATAAAATTGTACATGTCAAAAACATAAATTCTAAATTGGTTCATGAGAGTTCAACAAAATAGTTACAGATTGAACTACAGCATTGTAGACCTCATCTATCACTATAGTTCTCAAGTAAACTATATCTCCATCCAAGTGTATATGGAAAAAATTGCTTTTGGACAGAGGAAGATATATTTGGATGGAGCATACAAGGTGGGCGATTTATGCACTTTCCTGCCAGGCCCGGCCCTGGACAGGTGCAGGATGGGCGCAATGCTACTTTATTCCCACTCGTTGCAAGACCAAAGCTGGCGTTGCGTCAAGGGGACGCCATAGTGGGGCGGCCTAGTGGTCGTCTTTTTTTCCTTTTTGATTTTGAAACAGTCTAAATAAATATATTTGCAAAAACTAATTTACTTTAATTTTAAAGGTGATCACCACACATTTACAAAATGTTCATGCACTGTAAAAAAATGGTCAAGCAACTTTTAGAAAATGTCTGTAGTATTAAAAAAAGTTTGTGACATTTATAAAATATTTTTACATTTTAAAGAAACATTCATGCATTTTTGAAAACGTTTTAGACAACATAGAAAATGTGTGTGTAATTTTTTTGAAATATTTCATACCTTTCAAAAAATGATCATTACATATTAATACATCTCACGTATTTAAAATAAATATGTTCTTCAGATGCATTTTGAACTCTTTATAAAATGTGTAACAATGTTCACATATTTTTTTTAAGGATTTGACCATTCCAAAAAGTGCACATGATACTATAAAAAATGTTCACATGTTTCAAAAATATGCTCGTAACATCCAAAAAAAAGTTTAGACAATGTGAAGATATCCTTTTAATTTAAAATAAAATTTTGTATCATTCAAAACAAATGTTCAATGAGTGTTTGAAAGATTTTTAACACTTTTTTGATTCTTTTTCAAACATGTGTTTGAAATAATGCTTTCCATGTATTTATAAATGATCAACGTGTATACGATATGTCCCATGTTATAATATTTTCTAAACTTGTATTTAAAAAAGTAGAAATGTAGTTGAAAAATAACGAGAAAAGGAAAAAAATCGAAAAATACTGATAATGAAACCAGTAGGTTCTAAAACCGGTCCAAGCCGGTCTATATAACCTTCCGAAAACCCCTTATATGGGCAGGCCCACTAAGGCGAGCATGTACCCAGCGCCAGAGGCGAGTTGGAGCAACATCTTGCAATAACGACAGCTCCCTTCGGACGGGACGGTTGCCTGGCAACACACGCCGCTCACAACTAGCGCCTATTTCACGGGCCAGGCCCAACACTCCCCACTTTGTGCATGAGAGTTTGCTTGTTTTTTTTCCTATTTGAAACTTTAGAAAAGTATATACACATTGAAATAATATTTTTACTTTACTAACTTTATAAAAATGTTCAAGAATTTGAAAAATATTCACAAATTCTAAAAATGTTCATGAATTTCAAATTATTACTAAAGTAAGAAAATGCGTGCACTTGAAAAAAATCATGGATTTGAAAATCAAAGAAGTGAATAATCAAACCATAAAAACTGAGAAAAAAGAAAAAAAACGAAAGGAAACAAAAAAATGGTATAGAAAAAATGAAAATAAAAAAATTGGATGGAGCCTCTGCGAACCCGCTCAGAAGGTTCCAAACCGGACCCCTGACCGCTTCACCTAACACCAGTCCACTAGGAGCTCACAGTGAGTGAGTATATTGATAATACTAGTTGCTATAAACCATACAATCATTTATGTCCGATCTTCGCATGGTCTCCCAAGACCCGACTCATGGTCCGAGTCAAACAAAGTAATTATAGTAATATGCCCCTCTATTTACCAAAAAAACTCACTTACATGCTCATAGTCGTAAAAATGCAGACCTAGCGTTCTATAATGGCAAATGAGTCACTTTAGTCCTAAATTAGTTGATCGAGCTAAAAAACCCGACGTAGGCAGACCGGGACACATGTTGTTAGATAGGGGCGGCGCGGGGCGGGGCAAAAACCCCAGCCACGCCACCCCGCCGAGCTAAAATACCCGACGTGGTCTTGTCTCCGTGGTCTGTCTGCCGGACACATGTTGTTTTGTAACATGCGGTTAAACCGCCTCGACGAGCCCCTTCATTTCAAAAATAAAAATATAATAATGGCGACAATTTGTACTTAGAGAGAGAGAGAGAGAGAGAGAGAGAGAGAGAGAGATTCACTATCGAACATATTTTCTTCATGAACGTTAAAACCTGATGTTAGATTATTAAACATGGCAAATCAAACTTTTTGTTATGCCAAACTATGTTGTCGCAAGGATGACAATTTTCTTTAGCAAACACGGAAAATCCTTGCCGCGAGGATGGCAATTTCCTTTAGCAAGCATGGCAAATCCTGACATTTACTCACGACAATATAATTTGCCACACTACTAGGGGAAATCTTATACACAGAAACGTACCAGTAGCGTGGGTCAAAAAGAACAAATTCATAAAATTCTGAAATTTTTATGTGACAAACTTTAAAGAATGTTTTAAGTGCACGCGGGAATTCATCACAAAATAATATAGGTGCAAGGCATGGTAAAAGAACAAAACCGATGCTCAGAAAACGTTTCTTTCAAATGCATTTTGGAGCTCTGAATTTGTTATTTTTCACGACTTGCTCTAATGTGATTTCGTGATGGAACTTTGCATGCACTTCAAACATTTCATAAAGCTTTGCGCAATATTTTTTTTCAGAATTTAGATTTTTTTTTTCTCTTTCTTCTTTTTTTTTCAATTTTACTGTTCACAGCAGGTGCATTTGAGCTCGAGAGTAGAAGCATACTTTCGAGCATGTATGTTAAGGTAGATAAGTTAGTGAAAATGACTTAGATATATAGGATAAGGTATTCCTTGTCGACCACTTGAGTCGCTTGCCCCACGCATCTATCCTGAGTCCGTGACTGATCGGCGCCGATGCCCATCTCCCTCTCGCCTTTAAATCCATCCGGGCAGCAAAGTCCGACTTGCGTATGTATCTGCTCCGACCTGCCAAGCAAGTTTTCCAACCAACACTGGCTTCCCGTACGTCGCCACATAAATGAATGCACGCGCCAGTTCCACCACAAATAATCAATAAATCAACATTGGTCGCCGCCCGGGTAAACCCATGTCTGACTTGACTAGATCCAGTCTGGCGACGAGCTAGTTCAACCTTATCCTATGAAGACGCAGCTCAATCATAGATACACTGTACTTGTAATTTGGTCACACGATCTCAAAAAGAAAGGGAAAATGGCTCTACAAGACACGCTAGTACGTTGACTCGAGCACATAATGGCCAGCTTCCAAATTAATTGATTTCAGAGGAAAGTCACGCATGCATGCATGTATGCATGTGGACAGCTCCAGTCCAGCCTCACCCCCCTTCGTTTATTTGTGATATTTAGTGTGTGTATATATATTATTAGGGCGGCCACATTTTCGGAACATGCATGCATATAGTGCACCAAAAGTATAAGTATACATGACAAAAGAGCAGATACAGCTAGCGACGAACTATGACCACCCACCGAGAAGCAACAAACATTATTCATGTTTGGAAAGGGAACAAAAAAGTCATCGACACTACTGTCATGACGACTCTAAGTTATGTATGTATCTTCATTATCCTATCCAGCTGGGAGTATGTCTAGGTCTATGTTAGACCTGCCAGGCTAAGGTAAGATATCCAACAAATACCGGCTTCCCGTCATGACATAAATGCATGCACGCGCCAAATCCACTACCGGCCGTACTTTATATACGTGCAGCTCGCGGCTGCAGCCTGATCAATATTGGTCGCCGGGTGGAGGGGAGTCAGAAGTTGATGGTTCGGTTATATCTTATGCACACGCTGTTCAATTATGCTAGATATTGGATGATCATCGTGGGCCAGCACACCTTGCATTGGTACCCTACTCATGCTAGAATCGACTTCTTTGCGAGTGTCAAGAACTCTCAGCAAAGAACAAAATACCGTCTGCAAAGTGTTTACCGAGTGTCACATCCGATAAACCACCCTTGATAAACGTACAGATGACGAATACATCTTTGCCGAGTGTTTTTTCGTCGACAATAGGTAAAGACATGTTTGTAGTGTTTTCTTGCACAGTAGAAAAGAGGCCAATGGTCCAGGCCGGTCCAGCCCATTAGTCCCGGTTCAATCCAGAACTGGGACCAATGGGGGCATTGGACCCGGTTCGTGAGCCCCAGGGGCCGGCCGGGCCACGTGGGTCATTGGTCCCGGTTCGTCTAGACCTATTGGTCCTGATTGTTGGCACGAACCGGGACCAATGGCCCTCGCTCCTGGCCCACCATCATTGGTCCCGGTTGGTGGCCCGAACCGGGACCAAACGACGACCATTAGTCCCGGTCCATTCCGCCAACCGGGACTAAAGGATTGGTCCTCGTTGCGGCCAAAGTTTAGTCCCACCTCGCCAATCGGAGGGGAATCAGACCGGTTTATAAGCCCCTCCCTCTCTGCCTTATTGAGCTCCTCTGAAAATGAAAATGGATGCCCTTATATAGGGAATTTAGGCTAAATTCATACGAATTTCTCTTGAAATTTATTATGAATTTAATTTGAATTTCCTCTATAAGCGCATCTATGCTCATTTCTGAGTAGCTTTTTATATAGTTTTTTTTCTTTTCTGCTATATTTATTTTTTTCTTTTTATTTCTGAGTTGTAATAAGTCATTAAAAATAAGCATTTATGCTCATTTTTTAGTAAAGTTAATCATAACTATTTTTTCTTCTATTTATTTTTGAATTGTAATAGGTCATTAAAAATAAGCATCTACACTCATATTTTAGTAAAATTAATCACAACTACTTTATTTTCTTTTTATTTCTGAGTTGTAATAAGTCATTACAAATAAGCATCTATGCTCCTTTTTTAGTACAGTTAATCACAACTATTTTTTGCTTCAATTCATTTCTGAGTATCTTTTTATATAGTTTTTTTTCTTTTCTGCTATATTTATTTTTTCCTTTTTATTTCTAAGTTGTAATAAGTCATTAAAAATAAGTATCTATGCTCCTTTTTTAGTACAGTTAATCACAACTATTTTTTGGTTCAATTCATTTATGAGTAGTTTTCTATATAGTTTTTTTTCTTTTCAGTTATTTTTTTTCTTTTTATTTCTCAGTTGTAATAAGTCATTAAAAATAAAAAAGAGGCGCAATGCTTGTTAATTTGCTTCAAGCCTTTCGGAATAGTGTCAACTGCACTGCACATAGCTCTGTGCAGTCTACCGTATTCCTCAAGGCTTGAAGCTAACCAACGTGCAGGAGCATTGAGCCTCTTCGTCATCGTCTCTACACTCAGGGCTTATAAACAGCTGCGAGTGCCTCTCGCTTAGCGAGGTGGGACTAAAAAACAGCTGCAGGAAGAATCAAAATAAAATAAATAAAATAAAAAAGTGCCACCTAAAGGGCTACCACGGCCTGAATACGACTAGAAACCCAACAATGGGCCAGAATTCAGGCCCACAATAGGCCCAATAGGCCCACATGCACATATAGTGCGTTTAGGCCCGTAAGCCTGCATTTGAGAGGAGCTCGAGAGGGCAGCGGGACTGGTGCTTATAAACCACTCTCGAGCTCCCTCAGCTAGCGAGGTGGGACTAAACTTTCGTGCCGCGACGCGGGCAGCGCATGGCCTTTAGTTCCGGTTGGTGGCACCAAGCGGAACTAAAGGGTTGCATTGGTACCGGTTCGTGGCACCAACCGGTACCAATGCCCCCCCTTTAGTCCCGGTTGGAGCCACCAACCGGGACCACAGGTCTTCGTTTCCCGCCCTTTGGGCTGCTGAAAAGAGGCCTTTGGT
>NC_041381.1:41729754-41733373 GCF_002162155.2 Triticum dicoccoides | reverse complement strand
GACATCATCGCGGAAGGTTCGACCGCGGCCGCCGCGTCTCCCGGGTTCACCGCGGACGAGATGGTGGATCTCATCGGCGGCATGCACGGTGAGCTCGGCTACGTCTACGGCGACGAGGAGCGGGAGGAGCAGGACGAGAAGGACGAGGAGGAGGAGGAGGAGGAGGAGGAGCCGGCGAGGGGGCGCAAGAAGAAGAAGGTGACGGCCAGGCCAGAGCCGTGCATCAAGTGGGCGTCCAAAGAGGAGGAATGCCTCGCCGAAGCATTAAAAGTCGTCCGCCCTCGACCCGACCACCGGCGCGAACCAGAGCATCGAGACGTACTGGGCGCGCATCAAGGCCGAGTTCGACGAGCGCAAGCTCGTCGACCCCTACGTCTACATGCAGCGCGGGTCGAAGGCGATGGCGAACCATTGGGGGCGTATCCAGGGGGCGTGCAACAAATGTCATGGGGTCCTCGAGGAGGTCGCCGGTCGCCCGGAGAGCGGCGCCAGCATTGAGGATCAGGTATGCCATGCCGGTCTCACGCCTCTTTTTGCCGTGCACCCGCTAACTGTTTGTTCGTCCCTGCGCGGTTGCTGCGTATGTTTGGCCTGTATCGGCAGGGCAACAACGACGCCGAGTTCAAGTACCTCCACGTCTACAAGAGCATTGACAAGTGCGACAAGTGGGCGGAAGTCCAGTGCACCCTCGAGAAGGCCAAGGAGACCTACAAGCCTGACGCGCCGGCTCCGGCCAAGTGTTGGGGAACGTTGCAGAAAATAAAAAATTTCTACGCTTCACCAAGATCAATCTATGGAGTTCATCTAGCAACGAGAGAGAGGAGTGCATCTACATACCCTTGTAGATCGCGAGCGGAAGCGTTCAAGAGAACGGGGTGTAGGGAGTCGTACTCGTCGTGATCCAAATCACCGATGATCCTAGTGCTGAGCGGACAGCACCTCCGCGTTCAACACACGTACCGTTGGGTAAGACGTCTCCGCCTTCTTGATCCAGCAAGGGGGAAGGAGAGGTTGATGGAGATCCAGCAGCACGACGGCGTGGTGGTGGATGCAGCAGCGATCTCGGCAGGGCTTCGCCAAGCTTCTGCGAGAGGGAGAGGTGTAGCAGGGGAAGAGGGAGGCGCCAAGAGCATGGGTGCGGCTGCCCTCCCTCCCCCCTCTTTATATAGGGCCCGCGCCGCCGCCCTGGCCCGCGCCGCCCCCTCGTCGTCGCCTTCGCCGTCACCGTCGCCGTACGTGAGCACCTCGCCGTCGCCTTCGACTTTTTTGTTAGATTTAATTAGATTTTTTTGTTAGGTTAGATGTGTAGTAATTTAGATTTATGTAGTTCATAGATTTTGTTGTTAGATTAGATTTTTTTTGGTTAGATAAGATATGTAGCAATTAATTTGTTTATATTATGTTAGATTTTTTTTGTTAGATTAATTACATTTTTTGTTAGATTAGATGTGTGTAGTAATTTAGATATGTAGTTCATAGATTTTTTTGTTAGATTAGATTAGATGTGTAGTAATTAATTTTGTTCATAGAATTTTAATGATTTTTTTGTATATAGTTTAGATGTATAGTAATAAGAAGTAGTTCATATATAGTTGTTAGATTAGATGTGTAGCAATTAATGATTTTTTTGTTAGATTAGATGTGTAGTAATAAGAAGTAGTTTATATATAGTTGAACTAGCTAGTTGATTTAATAAACTAATTTATTTTACTATATATATAAATAGTTTGTTTTTAGTAAGTGCTTAGTAGTTGAACTAGATAGTTGATTTAATTAATAAAACTACTTTTATTTAACTATATATAGAAGTAGTTGCCGCATCGACGTCGGCGGTGCCTATCCCGCATCCTCGTCGTCGTCGACTAGGCGGTGGAGGCCTGCCTGATCAGGGCCATGTTTGGGACTGGGCTCCGCCGGGCTGGTATTGAAAGGTGCTACCTTTCGCGGGACGTAGATTGGTGAGGAGGCAGCCCGTTGTTGACCCGATCCTTGTTTGGTGGCGGTCGCGTGGGCCAGTGACGGTGGTGAGGCATCCGGACACCGCGAAGGTGGTACGTCACCGTGTCAGCGAGGAGGACGAGCACGTCCGTCGCTACATGGTTGGATTGGAGGGCAGATTCGACAATACCTGGCAGGTTCTTCAGGGATCTCACTGGAGCTATGATCCTGTGATGGTTCCTTATCTTTGGGTGTCCACTGCTCGCGTCGATACCCGTCGGGCGCTACGGTTCTAGTTGCATTAGTGATAATATTCGACGATGTACGGACACCAAGAGATGATGTACTTTTGCTTATAATTATTGAATGCATGCTAATTTGAATACTATACTTTATTTTATGATTTGGTTTTGCTTATTTTATGATTTGGTTTTTGCTTATTGAATGCTCATATTGGATAAGTTCTCCTTCATTCCCGTGTGCTAGACAATTTGATATAATAATGCATTCGGGAATGAAAGGAGGAGCTACGTACATCGATCATCGATAGTCAACCCGTGATTAATAATAATGATCTAGTTTAATATTTGAATTATGAGCGTAGGCCGGAAATGTCGTACTCATCGGACGACGAAAACCGCCCGGGGGAGTGCGACTGGTGCCACGACGATCGAGGTATCTGCGACAGGTTCATTGTGCTGGACGAAGATCGTCGCTTCAGCATTAAGCTCAAGGAGACCTTCGATGTTCATACGGTACGCAACCGACGATAAAAGTTTTTTTTCGTAATTACTCATGACTTCAACTATTTTAATCATGACAATATTTTTCATCTTTTCCAATTCGACTAGCTTATCCCATGCTTTGCAAGACGATGTGTCTTGGAGAGGATGGATTTTGAAGACCATGAAAGTTTCGAAACCAAAAAAATTATCCTAAGTACCCATCATGGTGTGGATTTTCAAGTAAAGCTGTACAATGCTCAGAGTGTAACCCATTTTGGTTGCAAAAATTGGAAAGCACTTTGCAAGATGTATGGTTTTGATGAGGGTATGCTTGTTACCATGGATCTTGGTGATCCTACAATCGAGCAAGAGAGACCTACGATTTCCGTCCTTGTGGATACACCTCCAATTCTTCCCCCATGTGAGCTTAACATAGTTATTAAGTAATTTATATTGTTTATTTCAAAATAATTGACAACTTATTCTCCATTGACAGCTTATTTTCATTCTTCAAAGAATGTGCGGAAGATGGTAGACATAACCTACTACACCGAAGGCTCCGAACTAACTTATCAGGAGAAAAATCATCTGGTCGCATTTTGTACTGATCTTGAGAATTACAATGCCTACAATCGAACTCCTCAACATTATGGTCAATACGTGCCACTAGTGCATGTGTTGAACTACGGTAACTACCATGGAGATACCCTGGTAAGATTTTTGTACTATTACAACATCCGTGCATCTTTTTACACACTTCTAAAACTAGTACATCATATCATTGCTAACTACGAATTTATTACTATGTTTTTCAACAGATAATCCCAAATGATTGTGTGCCTCATCTGATGTATACACACGGTAGCCTTCATGTTTTGAACATACAACCAGGTCGTCCTACGAATCTCAACTGTCCATACCGGGTTTCTAAAATAAGTGGAGACCTGAGAATCAAA
>NC_041381.1:41706488-41729744 GCF_002162155.2 Triticum dicoccoides | reverse complement strand
CGGGACTATTAGGTGTTTTTCTACTAGTGTTGTGATACTCAGTAAAAATATCTTAGCGAACAAGGGGGGAAGACAGCGGAAGTCGATATACCAAGTGTTTTCTTAGTGAAACACTCAGTGAAACTTGACACTTGTAAATATTTACCGAGTGTTTTCATATGATTGTAGTCATAAATTCTCAATACTAAGAAATCTTGTGAGGGAAAAGCGACAGAGGAATACCCAAAAAATACCAATTTCCATAGCGGCAAAAGAATTCTAAAACATGTGTACATAGAGAAATACATATTTAACTCGTTTGAGAACAATTTCATAACAATATACTTCCATACGTGCCATCTATCTATTACATATATATTAAAAGTACTTGACAGGTTCATCAAAAAAAGAGAAATATGCTAGAAAATCCCCAAAAAAATCTGAATCTGACCATTTAATTTAATTTATAGAATAAAATACAAAAACCACTAGATAAGCTTTAAGAGAAATGGGCCTAAAAATCCCACTAAAATAAGACACATCCGAACATTGATTTATATATTAAAATACAATAGCCATTAGATAAGTTTTAATTGAAAAAATTACCCACCATTGCCATTTATAATAAAAAATGTTTCTTTCACCTTTGCCTATGGCAGAAAAAAAACATGAAGAAATTAGCGTGGGACTCTCAAGTAAAAAAAAACTAGCATAGTACTCCCCCTTGATAAAAAAGCTAGTGTTGGACTCCATGTAAAAAAACAACTGATGAAAATACGTAGGGGACATCGAGTATCTGCTCCAGAGCTCAAATGCACAGTGATGAAAAGTAAAATAAATTAATGCAAAATTTCTAAAAAAAATTGTCATAAACTTTGACAAATGTTTTGTATGCTTGAAAATTTTCACCATGAAATGACATTCGTGGACGTAGTGACCAAAAAAATATTAATGCTCGAAAAATGCTAGTTTTGAAAACATTTTGGACTACTGATTTTGTGTTTTTTGCTACGACTTCCACGAATGTCATTTCATGCTTAATTTGTTAACCATGCAAACCATTTGTCAAAGTTTATCAAAATTTATCAAATTTTTATTATTTTTCCCATTTTAGCTGTTCACATGGGAGCATTCGAGCTCGGGATTAGAATAGGACTTTCGGGACCTAGGACCTTTTCCTGTAAAAAGAAAGAGTTATTAGGGTGGGACTCTACAAAAAAAATATGGGACTCGAGTAGGACGTTTTGGAGACCGGGCTCCATGGAGGGCGAAAAATTTGAAAATATGAAATTTAAACTTTTTGGTTTTAAAAATTCTGAAAAATATGCATGTATGTAAGGATGAAATTTATATACTGTATCTGTTAAAATTCAAGATCAAGTACCTTAAATTGTGAGCTGTACGGAAAATCAAATTCATGGACTTTGGAGATGAGCAGCATCATGTGCTGAAAATATGCATATTTGTTTTTTGGCTCCGCCCTTGTTTCAACATATTTCAGCGTGAAAATTTACACACATGTGCATTAATCCTCCATGTATATCTGTATTCTTTTCAGAATTTTTTCAAATGTGAAAATATGAATTTCGGTCAGTTTTCAATTTTTCAAAATACTGCCTCCATTGAGCTCGGCCTCCAAAAGCAATTTTTGGTGGGACATTCAATAGATAAAGTAACCAGTGTCGAACTCCATGCAAGAAAAAAAAGTGGGACGATCCCAGAAAAATGGACGTCCAGTAAAAGAGTAGCATAATATGTGTGTTGATGCCTTGCTATATACTCCCTCTGTAAACAAATATAAGATGTTTTAAATCACTATTTTCATTACAGAGGGAGTACATGCATGCATTATATATATATATATATATATATATATATATATATATATATATATATATATATATATATATATATATATATATGGATGCAAGAAAAAGCTAGCACAATACGAGTGGTGATGCCTTGCTATTCCTCAGACCCTGTTGCCTATTGAGAGTTGCATGTTTCTTCCACCGCATGGAATGACCGAACGACGAGTAGGGGCTCAAGGACCAAACCGAACCTGGCCATGAAATGACCAAAAATGATACTGGTAGAGGGGTATTTTTTTCTCTGACAGACCTCGCTTCCGTCGATTCCATTAATCGCAATGCAGGACAAAATGGCTCTAGCCATACACTAGGCGTGTTTTGTGACATCTATGTTCGAGGCGTCTCTGTTAGACTCTACTTCTTTCGGTATCACACAGGGACGCGGCTAATCTACACCCGCGCTCATATGCTCCCGCATGAACAGTAAAATCGAAAAAAAAAAATTCAAAAAATTCCAATTTTTTTGAGTGAAACATTGACAAAAGTTCTAAGTGGCTGCAAAAATTCGTCATGAAATCACATTCCTAGAAGGCGTGGCAAAAAAAAACAAAAATAGTACTCTGAAAAAGCTACTTCCAAACGCATTTTGAAGCACTGAATTTGTTTTTTTTTTGCCACGCCTTACAGGAATGTGATTTCATGATGAATTTTTGCAGGCAGTTAGAACTTTTGTCAATGTTTCTCTCAAAAAAAATTTGGAATTTTTTGAATTTTTTTTATTTTTTTTCGATTTTACTGTTCATGCGGGAGCATATGAGCTCGGGTGTAGAATGGACTTTTCGATCACACAGGTACTTTTTACCATCATTATTTACTTCCATCCGGGTCATGGGTTGTGTGTCGAGCTACCTCCGTTGGTATGTTGTGGTGTCACTGCCCTGGCAATATCCAAGCACCACAGCATTCATCCTCTCTTGATATATGGGCCAATAGATGGATTCGATGGAAAGAAACAAATGAAAGATGGAAGGTTTTGTAGTCATGCCAGTGGTTGCACAATTTGGGCCTCCTCCGCTTTCACCTCAGTACAAAGAAATCGTCGCGGCCTTTTCGTGTGGTCGTCGTTCTGGCCTCCAGAAGACATGTGTGGCGTACAAGGACCTCCTCGCTCCCCTAGCAGCCTCTCCGCGCAATTGGCGTTCTGGCCTCCCAAAGTCATGCGTCACGTCCCTACGAGGATGTTCCTCTAGATGGGTTGTGGGTCTCTCTTAGATGGTCCTAGTATTAAATTCTTAATTTTAGTGTTTTGTTGCTATTGTTTAGTGTATCACATTTTCTACCAGTGGAACAGTCTCCCAGATGATCCAGCTATACAGTTTTGGATTGATATATTTTCTTGTTCTTCTAGAAACCATGCTCAGACTTCTCTTCCAGTATTATCGTCGTACTCCTATATTTGCTTATCCACACTATTGTGTTTTTTATGCGATGCTTCTAGGATACTGGACATCTCATTGTGCTTCGACTCCTAATATTACCAATCATTCACAGATAAACAATCTACCAAAAAATGTATATAGCAGAATGATATTTTAATTCCCTTACATAAAAGGTTTGATAAAAGCTCAACATCGCTTTTTTTGGCATGGTCAATAGGGCATACTCATTGTTTTTTATGAGCAAATTAGATTAGATTTATTTGTCTAGCTAATATTTGGCTACAGTTACTGTTTGGGTGTCGATCTTGGATCTTGTTCATGATCTTTACTTCATGTTTTACTGAATTACAAATTCATTTTTTATAGGAGAGTTATGAAATTATTTATTTATTAACCTTCTTAATATATACCTTACCATTTTTTATTCTATTATTACTCATGAATAAATACTCAAATACTTAGGTATTACTATTTGTAGTTTTCATTAGGAATGGTCTCTTGATATGTTTACTAACATGGTCATTGTCTTGCAAGTCTTTTTCATTTTCTTCCTTTCCTTCCGTTCTTACTCCCTTCTTCCATAAATTAGGTTCCATGACTTTTTTAAGGGTATCTCAAATTAAAATACCAGGTCAGACAAAATTGGCAAATATTACAGGTACACACACACACACACACACACACACACACACACACACACACACACACACACACACACACACACACACACACACCTACAACTAGCAGGTTAATATGTCCACCTTTTTTCAGAATGGAAAATCTTAAAACAAACCAACATGGTAGGATGCCAAGAACATGGAACAAATATAAATTGCACAATAGGAGTGGTAATGAAAAGTTAGTATAGTATGCATGGCAAGGAAATACCTGATTACGTCGTAACATATATTTTATATATCAATGAGAAAATCAAACTTACCTAAGACAACAATATGTTTGCCAAGAGCTCACATTTGTGAATTTGATCACCTTTCATTCCAATTTTCTACAGACAAATCAAATAATTCATTCTCATGATAAAATTTTAAAAATTCTAGCCTGCACATGGGGCGGCCGCTCTGCTAGTACACAAAAAAGACAAATAAATATAGCAAAAATAGGCCAATTCTTTGTTGGGCCGAGATTTTTAGTAGCTTACATTGAGACCCATAAAAAAAATAAACAGATTTCTTTCTTACATGTGTCATTTGTTTGAGCATTGTTAATTCTCCATTGACTAGACCTAGTCACACACATATTTTCAAAAAGAATACATATGTCGACTCAAACTTACAACATATAGTAGTACAGTTCTGTATGAAGTGAGTGTACATGACAAGAAAGCCTATACAGTGACGATTATAAGTTTATAAACACTTCACCACGGTGAAGCAACAACACTATTCCTGTTTAGAAAGGAAGGAAGAAGAATCATCACCATTACTGTCGTGACGACTCTAGTGAGGCTCTAAGCTATCTAGGTATCTTTATTCTCCAGGGAGTATACATATGTACTGGATGAATAACATGGAATAGAACTTAATATCATACAGTCTAGCCCACACGTACGCTCGAATGGATTTTAATTAACTATTATTACGTGTATACTACTCCACCACCTTCCCCGATCTCGTTATGATCGATGGCCGGCCGTGTAGCAGCGAGGAACGAATTAGAACATGACGGTGTCGCCATCGACGTCGTTGAGCCACCCGAATTTGTCCATGTAGGGGTTGGCCGTGTTGGCCGGCGGGTAGTCGTCGACGCAGTCCGCCCACGCGCCCTTGTCGGCCATGTCGCCCTTCACCTCCCACATGCAGCTGTTGCACTTGAACCCGGAGCCGAAGGTCACCATGAGCACCCTGTCCCCTCTCTGAAGCCTCCCCTTGGCCTCCATGTACGACAGCACGTACCACAGGCTGCTCGCCGACGTGTTCCCCCACCGGTGCAGCGTCATCCGTGCCGGCTCCACGTCGCCGTCGTCCAGCCCCAGGCTCCGCTTCACCGCCTGGATCACCGCCGTGCCGCCCGGGTGCAGGCAGAAGTGGTCCACGCCCGACTTAAAGTTGATCTTCGGGCCCTCGCTTTTCCCGCCGTGCTTGCGCGAGGAGGAGGAGAGCTTCCTCAGCACGAGGCCGGCGGCGAACCGCGCGAGCTCGGTCACAGGGAGGATGCGCGGTGCCAGCGTCCGGAGGTTGACGGTGAAGGCCCTGACGGCAGCCTTGGGGAGCGCCTTGCTCAGGCTGATCCCGACGCGCCCGTCCGCGTCCTCCCGCTGCTGCGCGCACGCGTGCGCGTCGTCGTTGGCGGCGATGTTGGAGCGCACCAGGCAGGTGAGCTCCATCTTGGCGCGCCCGCGCAGCGCCGGGTCGTTGCTCAGCAGCACCGCCGACCCGCCGCACCGGAACAGCATGTTGCCCAGCATCATCGACTTGTCGGTGCCGGGGTACCAGTTGGGCGCGATGGACTCCGTCGACACCACCAGCGCCGTCGCGTTCCGCCGCGTCCGCAGCGCGTTGCGCGCCAGGTCCAGCGAGATCAGCCCGGCGCTGCATCCCATCCCGGACAGGTTGTAGGCGGCCACGTCCTGCCGCATGCCGTACCGGCGCACGATCCTGGAGACTATGGACGGCGCGGGGGAGAACATGGACACGTTCACGACCAGCACGTCGACGTCCCGGGGCTTGATCAAGCCGCCGCTCTTGGCGAAGAGCTCGGCGATGGCGTCGTCGATGAAGGCGTCCATCTCGTCCACCGCGTCCTGGTGCGTCGGCGCGTCCTCCCGGCTGTCGAGGATGTTGCGCGGGGAGTACGTCTCCTCGCCGATGCCGGAGCCGACGATGACACGGAGGAGGAAGCGGTACTCGGACAGCCCGAGGCGTGGGTTGCGCTCGATCAGTGCGCCGGCCATCTCAGTTGTCACCTTGCGGTCGTCGGACGGCTTGTGGCACACGTAGTCCAGGAGGTAGCATTGCGATTGCCGGCGCCGGAGGACGGCGGCCCAGGCCAGGTAGGCCACCGCGTGCGCAAAGAGGAGCACGGTGAGCAAGAGCAGCAGCTCCATGCTGGTTGATCTCGAGTGAATTAACTTGCTGATCTCCCGGGCAACAAGTGGGCAGTAGAGAGGTAGGTGCACTGGGTTAGCTGGCTAGTTGTATGTTTGTGTCGGGAAGAAGAAGGGTTTTGTAGCTCTCAAGTGCAGTGGCGAGTAAGCGTATATATAGGCGGCCGGGGCGGGGCAGTCCAGTCTCTAGTGTGGAAGCTAAATTAAAGGCCTAGCGCACGCACCTGCATGTTGGCAAAGTGGAACGCGGGAAGGAAAAGGAAAGGTGGCAAGCGCAAATCATTTACTTCTCTTTAATTTTTCTGTCTCGTTAAGTCTCAGTCGACGCTCTATCTGTGAGATCTTACATGAAAATCCATGTAGAATTTTCTTTTAGATTTTTCTTTTTCTCTTTGGCATGTCATGTCACTCGATCGAGACTTGGTTAAATCTTGGTCAAATGAGTCCTAAGCACACCCTACTTTTTTTGGCTGCAAACCATTATTACTATTTATGGGCTGTAGCCATGATTTCCGGATGTTTTGGCCTCATTTCTTTATAGGAATTTTATAGGATATGATTCTCAAAGAATTTTTTTCTAGAGCCCTTTGATTTGTAGGAAATTGATTTCTATTTCTTTGTAGGATAGGAATAAATCCTTCACATTTGAAAAGAAAAAATGTTAGCCCAGACTTAATATAAATTTTTCGTCTATGCATACCGTCCCTATAGAAATATGTCATCAGACTTTTCAAACGAGGCCTTTGGTCTTTGGAGAGACGTTCTCAAGTGGTACAATATCCAATAGGCCTAAGAGACTCCAGCAGAGCGTTGACCAATAGGCCAAGCCGTTTATCATCTAAAAAATGAGCAGCTTCAGACATTGGCATCCTGCAGCCTTTTGGTTGCAATCAGAATTTGTCACAAGGAATAGCTCGGACTGTGATTATCAGGTACCCAGTTTTCATTTCCTTTAGTCGCCCGCCGCTAAAAGTATTTATGATGCAAATTCAATTCCAAGGCCAATTGTACAAGCTAGCAAAAGCTGTGAGATGGCAAGTTGTCAAGATTCATTCATAGAATCAAAACAACACTTGAATGCACGCTTGTACAGTTGGTGAGTTCATATTCATGCGAGACCAGGAGTACTATTTCAATATAAAGTTAACATAATCTTGCTAGACAAGGAGTACTATTTACAGCTCAAAAAATAAAGTACTAGATGGCGTACATGGAAGAGTTTTAATTGCGTTTTGTTATGTAAATATGTACTATTTTAATTACCAGGTCAAATATAAAGTTGCGAGCCAGCGATGCATGCTTGTACAGTTTTAGTTGTTGCCAACGATTTTTGGTCTCGATGCTTATGCACCATAAACCTCAGCTGGACATGAATAGCCACTAAGTCTGCTTATTAAACCATGAATAGCTAATTTAACGGCCACCTGTTGGCAAGTGGAAGTGTGGAACCCGGGGAAGAAAAATGAAACATCGTGAGCGCAGACGATTACTATTTATGGATTGTGCTCTTGAATTCCGAAGTTTTTGCTATGCAGGCGCGCTGGCCCTGACTACGCACCTCGCTATTGCGTAAGAGCATCTTCAGCCGCGCCCCAACAGGCCCTTCCCAGACGTTTTTTTCCGCGCCGGCGCCGAAAAAACGGCCCAGTCGCCCCCAGAAGCCCGTTTTTCGCCGGCTCGGGCCGAAATTGGTGCAGGCGGACCCAGGCAGAACCCGGCACCCTGGGAGGCGCCTGGCGCGTCGGCACAAGTGAAAAGGGGTGTGCGGGTTCACCCTGTCGGCGAGTCGAGCGCCTCTTCCCGCCGTTTCTTCCCGCTTTTCCCCCACTCCCCTTCCATTTGCTCCTTTCCTCCCGCCATTCTCCCTCCCGCTCGCCTTCCAGCCGGCCGCCATGCCACCGAAGAAGTACGCCGTCCCCCGCGCCGCGGCAACCGCGACCGCCTCCGTCACCCAGCCAAAGCAGAGGAAGCCGAGGGCGCCGCCGTCCAAGCTGCCGGCGCATGTCAAACACCGATTGTAGGGTGGAAGTACAATGAAGGGAGGCCGTCACCGCCGACCGGCGGAACAGGGCCCTCGCCAAGAAGGCCCGTGACAACGCGGCGCGCGCGGCTGCGGGTGCCGCTGCCGGTGACCAGGCCGAGGCCGAGGCGACTCGCGCGGGGATGATGAATCCCCCCTGCAACCACGCGCAGTACGCGCCCTGGGGCCAGCAAGGCGTCGGGTCTCCGCCGCCACAGCCATGGGGGTCGCCGGGCTACGCTGACGGGGACGCACACGGTGAGTTCAACCCAAACGTCACTTTCCCCCATGGCCACCCGGCCCAGCGCACGCCCTCGCCCGCCTTCACCGGTGTGCAGTACCCTCCATACAACTACTCGCTGCCCACGTACGCGTCCTCCCCGACGCCCCCTCTCCGCCGTTGCGCGCTGCCCTACTCTCAGCTCGGCGACGCCGACGAGACCGAGGCCGACATGGACGACATCATCGCGGAAGGTTCGACCGCGGCCGCCGCGTCTCCCGGGTTCACCGCGGACGAGATGGTGGATCTCATCGGCGGCATGCACGGTGAGCTCGGCTACGTCTACGGCGACGAGGAGCGGGAGGAGCAGGACGAGAAGGACGAGGAGGAGGAGGAGGAGGAGGAGGAGCCGGCGAGGGGGCGCAAGAAGAAGAAGGTGACGGCCAGGCCAGAGCCGTGCATCAAGTGGGCGTCCAAAGAGGAGGAATGCCTCGCCGAAGCATTAAAAGTCGTCCGCCCTCGACCCGACCACCGGCGCGAACCAGAGCATCGAGACGTACTGGGCGCGCATCAAGGCCGAGTTCGACGAGCGCAAGCTCGTCGACCCCTACGTCTACATGCAGCGCGGGTCGAAGGCGATGGCGAACCATTGGGGGCGTATCCAGGGGGCGTGCAACAAATGTCATGGGGTCCTCGAGGAGGTCGCCGGTCGCCCGGAGAGCGGCGCCAGCATTGAGGATCAGGTATGCCATGCCGGTCTCCCGCCTCTTTTTGCCGTGCACCCGCTAACTGTTTGTTCGTCCCTGCGCGGTTGCTGCGTATGTTTGGCCTGTATCGGCAGGGCAACAACGACGCCGAGTTCAAGTACCTCCACGTCTACAAGAGCATTGACAAGTGCGACAAGTGGGCGGAAGTCCAGTGCACCCTCGAGAAGGCCAAGGAGACCTACAAGCCTGACGCGCCGGCTCCGGCCAAGTGTTGGGGAACGTTGCAGAAAATAAAAAATTTCTACGCTTCACCAAGATCAATCTATGGAGTTCATCTAGCAACGAGAGAGAGGAGTGCATCTACATACCCTTGTAGATCGCGAGCGGAAGCGTTCAAGAGAACGGGGTGTAGGGAGTCGTACTCGTCGTGATCCAAATCACCGATGATCCTAGTGCTGAGCGGACAGCACCTCCGCGTTCAACACACGTACCGTTGGGTAAGACGTCTCCGCCTTCTTGATCCAGCAAGGGGGAAGGAGAGGTTGATGGAGATCCAGCAGCACGACGGCGTGGTGGTGGATGCAGCAGCGATCTTGGCAGGGCTTCGCCAAGCTTCTGCGAGAGGGAGAGGTGTAGCAGGGGAAGAGGGAGGCGCCAAGAGCATGGGTGCGGCTGCCCTCCCTCCCCCCTCTTTATATAGGGCCCCTAGGGGGGGGGGCGCCGGCCCTAGGAGATGGGATCTCCAAGGGGGGGCGGCCAGGGGGGTGGCTTGCCCCCCAAGCCAGGTGGAGGCGCCCCCACCCCTAGGGTTTCCCAACCCTAGGCGCAGGAGGGCCCAAGGGGGGCGCACCAGCCAACCAGGGGCTGGTTCCCCTCCCACTTCAGCCCATGGGGCCCTCCGGGATAGGTGGCCCCACCCGGTGGACCACCAGGACCCTTCCGGTGGTCCCGGTACAATACCGGTGACCCCTGAAACTTTCCCGATGGCCGAAACCTGACTTCATATATATAATTCTTTACCTCCGGACCATTCGGAACTCCTCGTGACGTCCGGGATCTCATCCGGGACTCCGAACAACTTTCAGGTTACTGCATACTCATATCTCTACAACCCTAGTGTCACCGAACCTTAAGTGTGTAGACCCTACTGGTTCGGGAGACACACAGACATGACCGAGACGGCTCTCCGGTCAATAACCAACAACGAGATCTAGATACCCATGTTGGCTCCCACATGCTCCTCGATGATCTTCATTGGATGAACCACGATGTTGAGGATTCAAGCAACCCCGTATACAATTCCCTTTGTCAATCGGTACGTTACTTGCCCGAGATTCGATCGTCGGTATCCCAATACCTCGTTCAATCTCGTTACCGGCAAGTCACTTTACTCGTACCATAATGCATGATCCCGTGACCAAACACTTGGTCACTTTGAGCTCAATATGATGATGCATTACTGAGTGGGCCCAGAGATACCTCTCCGTCATACGGAGTGACAAATCCCAGTCTCGATCCGTGTCAACCCAACAGATACTTTCAGAGATACCCGTAGTATACCTTTATAGTCACCCGGTTACGTTGTGACGTTTGATACACCCAAAGCACTCCTACGGTATCCGGTAGTTACACGATCTCATGGTCTAAGGAAAAGATACTTGACATTGGAAAAGCTCTACCAAACAAACTACTCGATCTTGTGCTATGCTTAGGATTGGGTCTTGTCCATCACATCATTCTCCTAATGATGTGATCCCATAATCAACGACATCCAATGTCCATAGTCAGGAAACCATGACTATTAGTTGATCAACGAGCTAGTCAACTAGAGGCTTACTAGGGACATGTTGTGGTCTATGTATTCACCATGCAATAATAAATTGGTTATTATTATTATATCTCCTTGTTCATGATAATCATTTGTTATCCATGCTATAATTGTATTGATAGGAAACTCAGATACATGTGTGGGTACATAGACAACACCATGTCCCTAGTAAGCCTCTAGTTGACTAGCTCGTTGATCAACAGATGGTTACGGTTTCCTGACCATGGACATTGGATGTCGTTGATAACGGGATCACATCATTAGGAGAATGATGTGATGGACAAGACCCAATCCTAAGCCTAGCACAAAGATCGTAGTTCGTATGCTAAAGCTTTTCTAATGTCAAGTATCATTTCCTTAGACCATGAGATTGTGCAGCTCCCGGATACCGTAGGAATGCTTTGGGTGTACCAAACGTCACAACGTAACTGGGTGGCTATAAAGGTGCACTACAGGTATCTCCGAAAGTGTCTGTTGGGTTGGCACGAATCGAGACTGGGATTTGTCACTCCGTGTGAATGGAGAGGTATCTCTGGGCCCACTCGGTAGGACATCATCATAATGTGCACAATGTGACCAAGGGGTTGATCACGGGATGATGTGTTACAGAACGAGTAAAGAGGCTTGTCGGTGACGAGATTGAACAAGGTATCGACATACCGACGATCGAATCTCGGGCAAGTACAATACCGCTAGACAAAGGGAATTGTATACGGGATTGATTGAATCCTTGACATCGTGGTTCATTCGATGAGATCATCGTGGAACATGTGGGAGCCAACATGGGTATCCAGATCCCGCTGTTGGTTATTGACCGGAGAACGTCTCGGTCATGTCTGCATGATTCCCGAACCCGTAGGGTCTACACACTTAAGGTTCGATGACGCTAAGGTTATAAAAGAAGTTTGTATGTGGTTACTGAATGTTGTTCGGAGTCCCGGATGAGATCCCGGACGTCACGAGGAGTTCCGGAATGGTCTGGAGGTAAAGAATTATATATGGAAAGTCCTGTTTTGGTCACCGGAAAAGTTTCGGGTTTTATCGGTAATGTACCGGGACCACCGGGAGGGTCCCGGGGGTCCACCAAGTGGGGCCACCATCCTCGGAGGGCTGCATGGGCCAAGGGTGGGAGGGGACCAGCCCCAGGTGGGCTGGTGCACCCCCCCCCAAGAGGCCCATGCGCCAAGAGATAAGGGAAAGGGAGAGTCCTAAAGGGGGAAGGCACCTCCTAGGTGCCTTAGGGAGGATGGACTCCTCCCTGGCCGCACCCTTCCTTGGAGGAAGGGCCAAGGCTGCGCCCCCCCTCTCCCTTGCCCCTATATATAGTGGAGGGGAGGGAGGGCAGCCGCACCTGAGTCCCTGGCGCCTCCCTCCCTCCCGTGACACCTCCTCCTCTCCCGCAGGTGCTTGGCGAAGCCCTGCAGGATTGCCACGCTCCTCCACCACCACCACGCCGTTGTGCTGCTGCTGGATGGAGTCTTCCTCAACCTCTCCCTCTCTCCTTGCTGGATCAAGGCATGGGAGACATCACCGGGCTGTACGTGTGTTGAACGCGGAGGTGCCGTCCGTTCGGCACTAGGATCTCCGGTGATTTGGATCACGACGAGTACGACTCTTTCAACCCCGTTCTCTTGAACGCTTCCGCTTAGCGATCTACAAGGGTATGTAGATGCACTCTCCTTCCCCTCGTTGCTGGTTTCTCCATAGATAGATCTTGGTGACACGTAGGAAAATTTTGAATTTCTGCTACGTTCTCCAACACCCGACGCATTGGGTATGACTCCTAGGTCGGTGATGAACTCCTTCATCCATATTGCTTCATGCGCTGCCACCGAGGCTGCCATGTACTCCGCTTCACATGTAGATCCCGCTACGACACTCTGCTTGCAACTGCACCAGCTTACTGCCCCACGATTCAACATATACACGTATCCGGTTTGTGACTTAGAGTCATACAGATCTGTGTTGAAGCTAGCGTCGACGTAACCCTTTACGACGAGCTCTTCATCACCTCCATAAACGAGAAACATATCCTTAGTCCTCTTCAGGTACTTCAGGATATTCCTGACCGCTGTCCAGTGTTCCTTGCCGGGATTACTTTGGTACTTTCCTACCAAACTTACGGCAAGGCTTACATCAGGTATGGTACACAGCATGGCATACATAATAGACCCTATGGCCGAGGCATAGGGGATGACACTCATCTCTTCTATATCTTCTGCCGTGGTCGGGCATTGAGCCAAGCTCAATCTCACACCTTGCAATACAGGCTTGAACCCTTTCTTGGACTGATCCATATTGAACTTCTTCAATATCTTATCAAGGTATGTGCTTTGTGAAAGACCTATGAGGCGTCTCGATCTATCCCTATAGATCTTGATGCCTAATATGTAAGCAACTTCTCCAAGGTCCTTCATTGAAAAACACTTATTCAAGTAGGCCTTAATGCTGTCCAAAAGTTCTATATCATTTCCCATAAAAAGTATGTCATCTACATATAATATGAGAAATGCTATAGAGCTCCCACTCACTTTCTTGTAAACGCAGGCTTCTCCATAAGTATGCATAAACCCAAACGCTTTGATCATCTCATCAAAGCGAATGTTCCAACTCCGAGATGCTTGCACCAGCCCATAAATGGATCGCTGGAGCTTGCATACTTTGTTAGCATTCTTAGGGTCGACAAAACCTTCCGTCTACATCATATACAGTTCTTCCTTAAGATAGCCATTAAGGAATGCCGTTTTGACGTCCATCTGCCATATCTCATAATCATAGTATGCGACAATTGCTAACATGATTTGGACGGACTTTAGCTTCGCTACGGGAGAGAAAGTCTCATCGTAGTCAACCCCTTGAACTTGTCAATAACCCTTAGCGACAAGTCGAGCTTTATAGATGGTAACATTACCATCCGCGTTCGTCTTCTTCTTAAAGATCCATTTGTTTTCTATCGCTCGCCGATCATCGGGCAAGTCTGTCAAAGTCCATACTTTGTTTTCATACATGGATCCTATCTCGGATTGCATGGCTTCAAGCCATTTGTTGGAATCTGGGCCCGCCATCGCTTCTTCATAGTTCGAAGGTTCACCGTTTCTAACAACATGATTTCCAGGACAGGGTTGCCATACCACTCTGGTGTGGAACGTGTCCTTGTGGACCTACGAAGTTTAGTAGCAACTTGATCTGAAGTACCTTGATCATCATCATTAATTTCCTCTCCAGTTGGTGTAGGCACCACAGGAACATTTTCCTGAGATGCACTACTTTCCGGTTCAAGAGGTAGTACTTCATCGAATTCTACTTTCCTCCCACTTACTCCTTTCGAGAGAAACTCTTTCTCCAGAAAGGATCCGTTCTTGGCAACAAAGATCTTGCCTTCGGATCTAAGGTAGAAGGTATACCCAATGGTTTCCTTAGGGTATCCTATGAAGACGCATTTTTCCGACTTGGGTTCGAGCTTTTCAGGTTGAAGTTTCTTGACATAAGTATAGCATCCCCAAACTTTTAGGAACGACAGCTTAGGTTTCTTCCCAAACCAGAATTCATACGGTGTCGTCTCAACGGATTTAGACGGTGCCCTATTTAAAGTGAATGTAGCTGTCTCTAGAGCGTATCCGAAAATGACAGCGGTAAATCGGTAAGAGACATCATAGATCGCACCATATCCAATAGAGTGCGATTACGATGTTCAGACACACCGTTACGCTGAGGTGTTCCAGGCGGCGTGAGTTGTGAAATGATTCCACATTTCCTTAAGTGCGTACAAAATTCGTGACTTAAATATTCTCCTCCACGATCTGATCTAAGAACTTTATTTTTCGGTCACGTTGATTCTCTACCTCATTCTGAAATTCCTTGAACTTTTCAAAGGTCTCAGACTTGTGTTTCATCAAGTAGACATACCCATATCTACTTAAGTCATCAGTGAGAGTGAGAACATAACGATATCCTCCGCGAGCCTCAACGCTCATTAGACCTCACACATCAGTATGTATGATTTCCACTAAGTTGGTTGCTCGCTCCATTGTTCCGGAGAATGGAGTCTTGGTCATTTTGCCCATGAGGCATGGTTCAATCTGTCAAATGATTCATAATCGAGAGACTCTAAAAGTCCATCAGCATGGAGCTTCTTCATGCGCTTGACACTAATGTGACCAAGGCGGCAGTGCCACAAGTATGTGGGACTATCATTATCAACCTTACATCTTTTGGTATTCACACTATGAATATGTGTAACATTACGTTCGAGATTCATTAAGAACAAACCATTGACCAGTGGGGCATGACCATAAAACATATCTCTCATATAAATAGAACAACCATTATTCTCGGATTTAAATGAGTAGCCATCTCGTATTAAACGAGATCCGGATACAATGTTCATGCTCAAAGCTGGCACTAAATAACAATTATTAAGGTTTAAAACTAATCCCATAGGTAAATGTAGAGGTAGCGTGCCGACGACGATCACATCGACCTTGGAACCATTCCCGACGTGCATCGTCACCTCGTCCTTCGCCAGTCTCCGCTTATTCCGCAGCTCCTGCTTTGAGTTACAAATATGAGCAACGGCACCGGTATCAAATACCCAGGAGCTACTACGAGTACTGGTAAGGTATACATCAATTACATGTATATCATATATACCTTTAGTGTTGCCGGCCTTCTTGTCCGCTAAGTATTTGGGGCAGTTCCGCTTCTAGTGACCCTTCCCTTTGCAATAAAAGCACTCAGTGTTAGGCTTGGGTCCATTCTTTAACTTCTTCCTGGCAACTGGCTTACCGGGCGTGGCAACTTCCTTGCCGTCCTTCTTGAAGTTCTTCTTACCCTTGCCCTTCTTGAACTTAGTGGTTTTATTGACCATCAACACTTGATGTTCCTTTTTGATTTCTATCTTTGCTGACTTCAGCATTGAAAATACTTCAGGAATAGTTTTCACCATCCCCTGCATATTGTAGTTCATCATAAAGCTTTTGTAGCTCGGTGGGAGCGACTGAAGGATTCTGTCGATGACCGCCTTGTCCGGGAGGTTAATGTCCATCTGGGACAGGCGGTTGTGCAACCCAGACATTTTGAGTATGTGCTCACTGACAGAACTATTTTCCTCCATCTTACAACTATAGAACTTGTCGGAGACTTCATATCTCTCGACCCGGGCATGAGTTTGGAAAACCATTTTCAGCTCCTCGAACATCTCATATGCTCTGTGTTGCTCAAAACGCTTTTGGAGCCCCGGTTCTAAGCTGTAAAGCATGCCGCACTGAACGAGGGAGTAATCATCAGCATGTGACTGCCAAGCGTTCATAACGTCTTGGTTCTCTGGGATGGGTGCTTCACCTAGCGGTCCTTCTAGGACATATGCTTTCTTGGCAGCTATGAGGATGATCCTCAGGTTCCGGACCCAGTCCGTATAGTTGCTGCCATCATCTTTCAGCTTGGTATTCTCTAGGAACGCGTTGAAGTTCATGTTGACATGAGCATTGGCCATTTGATCTACAAGACATTTTTGCAAAGATTTTTAGACTAAGTTCATGATAATTAAGTTCATCTAATCAAATTATTTAATAAAATCCCACTCAGATTGGACATCCCTCTAGTCATCTAAGTGTTACATGATCTGAGTCGACTAGGCCGTGTCCGATCATCACGTGAGACGGACTAGCCATCATCGGTGAACATCTCCATGTTGATCGTATCTTCCATACGACTCATGTTCGACCTTTCGGTCTCTGTGTTCCAAGGCCATGTCTGTACATGCTAGGCTCGTCAAGCTAACCTAAGTGTTTTGCATGTGTAAATCTGTCTTACACCCGTTGTATGTGAACGTTAGAATCTATCACACCCGATTATCACGTGGTGCTTCGAAACAAGGAACTTTCGTAATGGCGCACAGTTAGGGGGAACACTTTCTTGAAATTATTATGAGGGGCCATCTTATTTACTACCGTCGTTCTAAGTAAACAAGATGCAAAAACATGATAAACATCACATGCAATCAAATAGTAGTGACATGATATGGCCAATATCATATAGCTCCTTTGATCTCCTTCTTCGGGGCTCCATGATCATCTTCGTCACCGGCATGACACCATGATCTCCATCATCATGATCTCCATCATCGTGTCTCCATGAAGTTTCCCGCCAACTATTACTTCTAGTACTATGGCTAATGGTTTAGCAATAAAGTAAAGTAATTACATGGCGTTAAATCATTGACACGCAGGTCATACAATAATTAAGACAACTCCTATGGATCCTGCCGGTTGTCATACTCATCGACATGCAAGTTGTGATTCCTATTACAAGAACATGATCTCATACATCACATATATATCATTCATCACAAATTTTGGCCATATCACATCACAAAGCAATTGCTGCAAAAACAAGTTAGACGTCCTCTAATTGTTGTTGCATGTTTTTACGTGGCTGCAATAGGGTTCTAGTAAGAACGTTTTCTTACCTACGTAAAAGCCACAACGTGATTTGCCAACTTCTATTAACCTTCATAAGGACCCTTTTCATCGAATCCGCTCCAACTAAAGTGGGAGAGACAGACACCCGCTAGCCACCTTATGCAACTAGTGCATGTCAGTCGGTGGAACCTGTCTCACGTAAGCGTACGTGTAAGGTCGGTCCGGGCCGCTTCATCCCACAATACCGCTGAAGCAAAATAAGACTAGTAATGGCAAGAAAGTTGACAACATCTACGCCCACAACAAGTTTGTGTTCTACTCGTGCAAAGAGAACTATGCACAGACCTAGCTCATGATGCCATTGTTGGGGAACGTTGCAGAAAATAAAAAATTTCTACGCTTCACCAAGATAAATCTATGGAGTTCATCTAGCAACGAGAGAGAGGAGTGCATCTACATACCCTTGTAGATCGCGAGCGGAAGCGTTCAAGAGAATGGGGTTGAGGGAGTCATACTCGTCGTGATCCAAATCACCGATGATCCTAGTGCTGAACAGACAGCACCTCCGCATTCAACACGCGTACAGTTGGGGAAGACGTCTCCTCCTTCTTGATCCAGCAAGGGGGAAGGAGAGGTTGATGGAGATCCAGCAGCACGATGGCGTGGTGGTGGATGCAGCAGCGATCTCGGCAGGGCTTCGCCAAGCTTCTGTGAGACGGAGAGGTGTAGCAGGGGAAGAGGGAGGCGCCAAGAGCATGGGTGTGGCTGCCCTCCCTCCCCCTCTTTATATAGGCCCCCTAGGGGGGTCCGGCCCTAGGAGATGGGATCTCCAGGGGGGCGGCCAGGGGGTGGCTTGCCCCCCAAGCCAGGTGGAGGCGCCCCCACCCCTAGGGTTTCCCAACCCTAAGTGCAGGGGGGCCAAGGGGGGGTGCACCAGCCCACCAGGGGCTGGTTCCCCTCCCACTTCAGCCCATGGGGCCCTCCGGGATAGGTGGCCCCACCCGGTGGACCCCCGGGACCCTTCCTGTGGTCCCGGCACAATACCGGTGACCCCCGAAACTTTCCCGATGGCCGAAACCTGACTTCCTATATATAATTCTTTACCTCCGGTCCAGTCTGGAACTCGTCGTGACGTCCGGGATCTCATCAGGGACTCCGAACAACTTTCGGATTACTGCATACTCATATCTCTACAACCTAGCATTACCGAACCTTAAGTGTGTAGACCCTATGGGTTCGGGAGACACACAGATATGACCGAGACGGCTCTCCGTTCAATAACCAACAGCGGGATCTGGATACCCATGTTGGCTCCCACATGCTCCTCGATGATCTTCATCGGATGAACCACGATGTCGAGGATTCAAGCAACCCCGCATACAATTCCCTTTGTCAATCGGTATGTTACTTGCCCGAGATTCGATCGTCGGTATCCCAATACCTCGTTCAATCTTGTTACCGGCAAGTCACTTTACTCGTACCGTAATGCATGATCCTGTGACCAAACACTTGGTCACTTTGAGCTCAATATGATGATGCATTACCGAGTGGGCCCAGAGATACCTCTTCGTCATACGGAGTGATAAATCCCAGTCTCGATCCGTGTCAACCCAACAGATACTTTCGGAGATACCCGTAGTATACCTTTATAGTCACCCAGTTATGTTGTGACGTTTGATACACCCAAAGCACTCATACGGTATCCGGGAGTTACACGATCTCATGGTCTAAGGAAAAGATACTTGACATTGGAAAAGCTCTAGCAAACGAACTACACGATCTTGTGCTATGCTTAGGATTGGGTCTTGTCCATCACATCATTCTCCTGATGATGTGATCCCGTTATCAACGACATCCAATGTCCATAGTCAGGAAACCATGACTATAAGTTGATCAACGAGCTAGTCAACTAGAGGCTTACTAGGGACATGTTGTGGTCTATGTATTCACACATGTATTACGATTTTCGGATAACACAATTATAGCATGAATAACAGACAATTATCACGAACAAGGAAATATAACAATAATCATTTATTATTGCCTCTAGGGCATATTTCCAACACCAAGATGGGGAAACACGCCGACGCGGCCACAGCTCGCGTGCAGGAGTTCATCCAGCACTGCCTCGCCGACGCACAGGTCCGGGTCGCCCTTTGTGAAGAGAAGACCGAGGCGCGCTGGTCGGCATTGATGTCGACCAGCGCCGTCAAGCTCGACCTACTCCGGACCAACGTCGCCGCGAAGAAGAGGAACACCGACCTGGCTTTCCTGCTGGGCGGGGCGGACATGCTCCAGAGCACCGACGAGGTGGTCAAGGCGTGGTACAGGGCGCATGTTGGCCTCATCCTGGACCAGCTTCCCTCGACGACGCCGCCCACGCCCACTACGCCCACGCCCACGTACACGCCGCCGCCGCCGCCAAGCCCGACCGCTGATGCCGCCGATACTTCCCGCAGCACAGAAGCCACGCCGCCAAGCACAGAGGCCCCGTCAAGCCCGCGCACGCCGACTCCGCCAACGCCGGAGGCCGACCTCGCCGCATGATGCGCGCTTCCGTCCTTTTCTGCTTTTTTGTATGCCAAACTTTTCATTCGGCCGCTGATCTAGGCCGCTTGATCGCCGGATTGTGGCGTCTATTTTGGGCGCGGGAATGACTATGTTTGAATTTGCCGTGGCTAGGGGACGGCGGCTGGGGGCGTGACTGGGAGCTAGGCCGGCCGCAGGAGCCGAACTTGCGCCAGCTCGCCCCCAGGCCGTGGTTTTTCGGCCCCCTGAGGGGGCGAACGGCTGGAGATGCTCTAAGCTTGCGGAAAAAAACCCAGCCGTTTATGATGCATAGGACGTAGCCTCCCGATGTACAGTACCACATTGGTGTGGCGCCATACCCCCACCCCAGCTATTGTTTGCTAGCTGTAGTACCATGTTGTGTACGTGTGCACGAAATCCCCCAGTTAGTTATGAGACACCTCTAGATATATACTACTCCCTCCGTTTCAAAATTATTATCTTAGATTCTCTAGATATATAGTACTACCAGATTGGTGTAGCATGATCGCCCCGCCCCAGCTGCCGGTTGCTAGCTATTTGGATTGGAATATATGCGCTTATTTAGGCTTATGGAACTGCAGAAATGATATGATCTTTAACAGATAATATTTTTTAATATTCTTGCAGGTCATCTTCAGAGCTACGTCATGGATCCGAACATGGTCCTTACTCACTCCTATGGACTCCGGGCGGCAAATTTGACAAATTTGATCTATGGACGAAATCAAATCACAGAATGAACTGCCCGTGAAACTATTTCACGCGACTGACCTTTTTGTGTGACGCCCGACACGAAGGCGCCACACTACACTGTGCAACGCCTCACAGATAGGCGCTACACGCCTGGCCAGCGTTGCATCCCAGATTGCCTAAAAATTGCTAAGTCAGTGTGCAGAGCCTAAGAGCTAGGCGCTGCACTCTATAGTGCGGCGCGTAGCTCTCAGACGCTGCACTAGTGGTTGCACTATAAAATGAAGCAACCACTAGTGCAACGCCTAGAAGCTAGGCGCTACACTGTATAGTATGGCGCCTGGCTCTCAAACGCTGCACACTGACTTAGTAATTTTCGGATCACACAGGTGCGACGCTGGCCAGGCGTGTAGCGCCTATCTGTGAGGCGTTGCACAGTGTAGTATGTCGCCTTCTTGTCGGGCGTCGCACAAAAAGGTCAGCCGCGTGAAATAGTTTCACGGGCAGTTCATTCTGTGATTTGATTTCATCCATAGGTAAAATTTGTCAATTTTGCCACTTCGGGGTGCACCCAGTGAGAGATGGTAGCACGGGTTATATTCAATCGGTTTGGATGGTGGTCTCATAGTAGGACAAACGTCTAGTGTTCTAATCTGGAACACTGCCGGTTTCCGAACATAGCCGTCCAATATATCAATCTTTATGTCTCGGCCATTTCGAGACTCTTCGTCATGTCCGTGATCACATCCGGGACTCCGAACAACCTTCAGTACATCAAATCACATAAACTCATAATAACAATCGTCATTGAACGTTAAGCGTGCGGACCCTACGGGTTCGAGAACTATGTAGACATGACCGAGACTCATCTCCGGTAAATAACCAATAGCAGAATCTGGATGCTCATATTGGTTGCTACATATTCTATGAAGATCTTTATCGGTCAAATTGTATAACAACATACGTTGTTCCCTTTGTCATCGGTATGCTACTTGCCCGAGATTCGTTCGTCGGTATCATGATACCTAGTTCAATCTCGTTACCGGCAAGTCTCTTTACTCGTTCCGTAATATTTCATCCCGCAACTAAATCATTAGTCACAATGCTTGCAAGGCTTATAGTGATGAGTATTACTGAGAGGGCCCAGAGATACCTCTCCGAAACACGGAGTGACAAATCCTAATCTCGATCTATGAAAATCAAACAAAACACCTTCGGAGACACCTGTAGAGCACCTTTATAATCACCCATTTACGTTGTGACGTTTGGTAGCACACAAAGTGTTCCTCCGGTATTCAAAAGTTACATAATCTCATAGTTTGAAGAACTTGTATAAGTCATGAAGAAAGCAGTAGCAATGAAACTGTAATGATCATAATGGTAAGCTAACGGATGGGTCATGTCCATCGCATCATTTTCCTAATGATGTGATCTCCTTCATCAAATGACAACACATGTCTATGCTTAGGAAACATAACTATCTTTGATTAACGAGCTAGTCAAGTAGAGGCATACTAGGGACAATATGTCTTGCCTATGTATTCACACATGTACTAAGTTTCCGGTTAATACAAGTCTAGCATGAATAATAAACATTTATCATGGAATGAGGAAATAAATAATAACTTTATTATTGCCTCTAGGACATATTTCCTTCAGCTCAGCATACGCCATTTTTGTTTCTACAAATTATTTGTTAGGTAAAAATATCTACCATTCATTAACATAAATTTTGCTCATTGTTATTTATTTGACTTCATTTGGTTACACAAGTTAGATCCATGTCACTTTGAGCTGATTTGATTTCTTGTTTAGCCTCGATTTTTTGTTTCATCCGGTTTCATTGTTTTTTCGTTTAAAACCATATTTATTTTTCCTTTTTTCCCTTTTTGATTTATTGTTCCAGTTTAATTAGCCTTTCCCATTTCCCCCTCTCATTTTCTCTTTTGTGCTACTTTATTCTTACATCTTTTTGTTTTCCTTTTTGAGAAAAAAATCTATTTTTATGAAGTGGAAAAAAGAGGGCACATGAATTGTTCAGTTATATAGGTTTTTTTGTTTTGAGCAATCTGGCGTCGATCGCTAATGACAACGAGGCCGCTAATGACGACATGCCGACCGCTCTAGCACCTGGCTCTTCAAGCTCACCTCCAACGGAGAGGAGTAGAGTAGGTTTTTATTGGCTTTTTACGGATCTTTTCTTGAGTAAAAACTAATCTAAATATCAAGCAAATATATGTGTTCACGGTGTTTCGGGGACATGATTGAATGGTTGGTGCCCGTCTAGATGTCCGCAAACACGTCTGGGCAGTGGACATCCAGCAATTTTGGGGACATTTTGATCCATGGCACCGCGGTTTGCTGATGTGGCATCCAGCGGTTGTTTAGTGGTGGAAAATATACATTTGCGGCCATGCGAGCTTAAACAATGGTGTCGATTACCAAGGCAGCAGGGAATCAATCATGCCCACCCGCGTCATGTTTGAAGAAGGATAGAGGATGGAGACCAGGGGTACAAATGAGATTACT
>NC_041381.1:41701758-41705930 GCF_002162155.2 Triticum dicoccoides | reverse complement strand
GGAGCAATTAATCAGATCAAGTTGGGTTGACAAACTAATGGGTATGAGGGAGAACGAAGGAAGACGATGTGAAAAATGTTGATGTACTCCTATTTGTCTCTCAACCTGCGCATTCAGCTACCCATAGCTACCTTGTTGAGAAGATAACCGCCCGTTCTGTGCTGATCGGTGTTGTTAGTTTTGGCACGCATGTCACATCTGATTGAGGATTGCATGTATGATATGGCTTATTATTCACTTAACAAGTCACGTGGCTTACATACATACAAATAGACTAGCTATATTAATTACCGTGCTTTATGGTGCGGATGAAGGAAAAAAGATAGTCCTACTAGAACAGATCTGCAGCTGCCGAGTGAAGGAAGATCAATCGTTTTGTACGCGCAACGGACCTGAGTGCTTGAAGAGCGTGCTGCAGAGGAGCTAGCGCACAAACACGTAAGGTGATGGCGATGTGGCAGACCAAGCTCGTGCACGAGCCCTCAGTGTTCATATCCAGAGTCCTTTGGAACCTTCTTGTGGCAATCGACTTCTCCTCGGTGCAGCTGTTGTAGCTGTATCACATGAGGTGAAGAGAAAAGTCTTCCGCTTGTGATGGTGATGGGCAGGACACAGGGATCAGGTCTGTGATGGGCGATTCCCATGCGTCTCAGGCTGTCACAGCATCTCCTTTCCTAAAAATATATAAATCCCTGTGTATAATGAGGTGGGCTAAAAACTTACATCGGCAGATGTACTTTATCCCATGTTTACTTAATGTACTTTAACCCATCCCTGGCAGGAAAAAAAAATAGCTCGATTCCGCCCACACCTCTCCATCTGCTTCACGCCATCGCCGCCTATCCTCCATCAATTAATTCGGATCGGAGGGGTACATTATTTTTTTTACATTGTATACACACTTTTTTAAACAGTTTTGCTGAAGCACACAATATTCCATTTCAATGAACACTTACTAAAAACTAACGCGAATACAATATTCCATTTTTTGAACATTTTAAACGTGTGAAAAAATTAAATGAAATGAACATTTTGAATGAAAAAAAAAACTAATGTAATTTTTGAACTATATTTTAAAAAATGAAATACAAAAAGAAAATGAAAAGGAAAAAACGTGCAGAACAAACTAGCTTACGAAGGAACAAAAGGAGCGCACTACTAGGCCGGCTCAATAGGGCGTCGCTTGCGGCGAGGTATGCTCCCTCTCTCGTAATGCGAGGTATAGCGCCCGCAAGCTAGTGTTTAGGTCTAGGATAAGTCTAGCACCCTAATGAGTTGCGCGGCTACATTGTCCAGCCCATTTTTCAGCTTTCCTTCCATTAATTAGTTTTCTTCTCTCTTCTGTGTTTCTTTTTGTTGCTTTTCTTTCTTATTTTGTTGTTCCGTTTCCTCCTCTTTTTTCCTTCTATTTTATCTTCCTTTTTAATTTTTATTTCTCCTAAAATTGTGAACATTATTCAAATTAGTGAATGGTTTTAAAATTCCTGCACATTTTTTGAATTTAAGAGCATTTTTTGAATTCATGAGAAATTTTTATATTCCTGAAGATTTTTTGAATTCGTAACTATTTTTTAAAATCCAGAACATTGTCTAAGTCATGAATATTTTTCAAAGGGAAAAATGCATTTTTGCCCCTAGTTTAAACCTACCCACGGGGTTTGCCCTTACTTTTCGACCCTGCTCAGGTTTGCCCCTAGATTTGCCTCCGAGGTTGCCCGAATGCCATTTGACCGTTTGAAAAATAATTAGAAAATCCATTACAAATTCATATGAACTTAGAAAAATGCAATAAGATATCAAAATGTTCAGAAAAACAATACATTTATGTGCATGTCATTTGCATTAAGGACAAAAGTACCATTTAAACTACCTGATGTTATTAATTTTATTAACATTATTAAAAATAAAAAGGTATAAAGAATGTTTTTTTTCATGAATAAAAATTACATGGAAATGTAGGTGATGTTTTCTGAACATCCTCATATCTTATTTGTATTTTCCATTCGAGTCTGTCTTGAGGGCCGAACAGCTCGCGCGACTCATCAGACTAGTTGTCTGATCCCTCGCGCCATATTTTCCTCGTGGTAGGGCCGTACTCTGATGGCTCTAACTTTTGCATATGATATCGGATTGAGACTATTTTTATATCAAAGTCGATAGTTTTGACGAGACGGAGACAACCCATGTTGAATATTTTCTCTTACGAGGTCGTCTTGGGGGATTGATCGGCTGAACAGTACTTTGAGCACTGTTTCGGCCTTCGAGATGAGATCGAACGGTGATGGCCGAAACTTCAAAGATGTTCATGTCAATACTACGAAACTTTTTCGTGTAGAGCACTTCTTTGTTTGAATCCATGTTAATAACATTTTCTTCCATGCCAAAATCTGGTGGCAACAATTTCTTCTTTATATTTTTACCAGTGAAAGTACATCATCATGGCAAATCCTGGAAGAGGAGAGGGTAGGGAAGCGGGTTGTAGATTAATAGTCGCTGTAGCACAGACTCCAAGAAACATTGTGAGAGTGTCGTTGGGCGCCGCAATGGTATCCACAGATGACTGAACTAGAAAGGATGATGCATATCTCTTTCCCGAAGATAGGTTAGCGCGGTTGATGAGGATGTCGACTTCTAAAACGTGTGCATGTGATGTATGCTTTAGGTTTGCTGCATCAGTAGTAGGTTCTGATACGTTATGTGGATGGATCAGCGAGGACACCAGTTTTAGATATTAAGAGTGAGAGCACTCCACGTAATCTAGTTTGCAGAGTGGTGGCTTCGGCTGGCTTGATGTATGATCTTGTCATACATTTATTAAATAATTAGTAAAGATGGTTGTGCACATCGCAGATGGTTATTTTAATCTCTTTTCCAAAAAAAAATAGCCATGCACTAATCGGGTCAAGCGAGCGGAGGCGAGGGTTCCATCGGAGCAATTAACCGGATGAGAGGTTGGCAGGGGCGGAGGTGCCGTCGGAGCAATTAATCGGAGCAAGTTGGGGGGACAAATTAATGGGTACGAGGGAGAACGGGGCAAGACGACGTGAAGTTGATACACCACCAGTACTCCTATTTGTCTGTCTACATGTGTCTAGCGTCGTGCACAGCCACCCTACCTTGTTGAGAAGAAAACCGGGCTGATATACAGAGCTACCTTAATCTCTAAAACTCTTTTTTCTCATTTAATAGATGAGCCAAATCTTTTACCTCCATTTACAGAAAAAATATGTAATATATACTACACTTGGGAATATATATACAGAGCTAATTCACCGTGCTTTGTGGTGCAGACGAAGGACAGAAGATAGAACCGGCCTGGCAGCTGTCGAGTGAGTGCTCGAGGAGCCTACGGTAGAGGGGGAACGTATCTAGTGCACCAAGGCAATTGGTGCTACCGGTGCACCGGACCCTGCTGCACATTTAAAAATATTCAGAAAAATCCGCAAAAAATTTAGTGTATCGACACAACATCAACGTATGTTGTCGCAAAAATTTAAATCAAACTTCAAAACAATGCTCAACATACAAAAATGACAAATTTGACCTCAATGTGCTAATGGGCCAAAAATGAAGCCCAACTTGTGTTATGTACTATTTAGTGTCAAATTTGTTATTTTTGTATCTCCAACAATGTTTCAAATATTGATTTAAATTTTTGTGACAACGTACATTGATGTTGTGTCAATGCACTAGATTTTTTCCGGAATTTTTTAAACATTTTTGAATGTGCAACGGGCGACCGGTGCACCGGTAGCACAAATTGCCCCGTTGCACCAGATACATTCCCACGGTAGAGGAGCTAGCTAGCGAGCAAACACGTACGCTAGCCGATGGCGATGCTGCGGACCGGACCGGTATGTATGACATTTCCAAAACGAGAGCCACCGGTGGTCGTATCTAGATTGATTGATTGAAAGCTCACGGTCATGGCAGTTCTTTTGAATCTTCTGGTAGCAATCAGTTCTCCGCCGAGAAGCTTCTAGTGTAGTAGTATTATATTACAACTTTATTACATTGTAGTGTAGTAGTATTATATTACAACTTTGTTCCATTCATATGAAGGAAAAAAAAAGAGAAATCTTTGCCATCCAATCTAATTAGATTTTTCTAAAGTTTAAGTGGCAGAGTACACGTAGATAGTGAGGTGGGTTAAAAAAACTTGCTCTCGATCC
>NC_041381.1:41635770-41701259 GCF_002162155.2 Triticum dicoccoides | reverse complement strand
TCCCTCCGTCCTACATGTGTGCAAAGTTGATACTTATTTTGAGACGAGGGGTACTTCATTATAAAAATATCACCTAATCTCCCCTTTTAAATAGCAGGAGATCATTCCCTAAAAAAATGGCGGGAGATGCAACTTCCCCCTATAATTTTACCCATCCCTAGTGGGAAAAAAATATGTCTATTCTGCCTATACCTCTCCATCTCTTTCTCGCTATCACTGCGTCTCCTCCATGCGCAGCCGCTAGACTGCCATCGTCCTCAAGCACCCCGTGCGCCGCCGCTCCCCTGCCTTCGGCCATTCACACGACCCTATGGGCCGCCGCTGCCCCAACTCGAGCAGTCGTGGCAGCATAGCTTGACGCAATCGCTAGAACAGATACACAACAATTGGCCGCGAAGGGATGTACTGGCATTGACGCAAACTGTAAAATAACGATTCGGTGTGACTTAAATCCGGACTGCGGGTTGATTTCATAAAAACACAGGGATTTTTTGCAAAAAGGGGTGACGGACGGGCAGAAACCCTACATGCTTTATTATTACTAGCAAAAGAGCCCGTGCGTTGCAACGGGAGAGAAAATATAACACACACTCTTAACCCAACAACCATCATCCAAGACAACAATAGTTCCATCTTCTTTATTTTTGCGAGGCATCATATTTGTGTTGCGCTTATCCTCCTTCTCACCCTTGCCGGTGATGGCCTCGGTGTTCACACAAAAAAACGTGTTTGAGTATGTTTAATCCTAAGACGTCTCTCTCTCTCTCTCTCTCTCTCTCTCTCTCTCTCTCTCTCTCTCTCTCTCTCTCGCGTGCGCGCGCGCTTTCTCTCACTCTCGTGATGGGAAATCTGTTGTTTTCTCCTGCGATATTTTTCAGAGGTATGCATGTGTAGTTATCGATGTTTTCTTTTCTCTATATTGTTATAGTGGGGTGTTTATTTGAAATCCGGGTCGTCGCCGGTCCGAAAGGAAAACAGATCTTACGCTATAAATTATATGTTTGCTCCCAAAACGATATTTTAAAAATATTTAACAGGTAAAATTAACATCATATTTAGATTCCACATATTTTTCTACTAAAATTTCATATATAATATGTTAAAATCGAAGTTACGGTTTAAAAGATACGGATAATTTAAAAAATCATTTATTTGACTTAAATATATTCCAAATAATATTTAAATACTTAACAGGTGAAACTAATCTCATATTTATATTCTACATATTTTTCTAATCGAATTTCATATATAACATGTTCAAATCGGAGTTACGGTTTAGAAGATATGGATGATTTGAAAAAACATTGTTTGACTTAAATATATGATCCGCGGGTGAATTACCTAAAATATCAGGGGGGTTTTCAAAAAATGTAAAGTAACGGTTCGGGTGTGACTTAAATCCGGACTGCGGGTTAATTTCAACAAAATACAGGAACTGTTGTGTAAAATATAAAAAAAACGACTCGTTTTAACTTCAAGCACGACTGCAGGTTGAATTCTCTGAAATAGAGAAACCCAGTTTGCTTTACGCTGCTGAGACGACAAGTATTTATAGGCCCCACGAGAGAACTCAGAACTCTCCCTCGCTAGCTAGTCATGAGCCAAGTACAAAAGCTGAACCCTGAACTCTAAAAACTCTGAACGCTAAAACGATCGATATCAATTACTAACGGCAACACACCAAGCCAAGTGCAAATGTTGAATTCCAAACACACGCAAGCCCACACACATGCACGTACGACCAAGTCAATCTAATTAACCCGCAATGGAGATGGTCCGAAGCGGCACCTCCACCGGCTCTGCTGGACGGGCTATGCCGGTGTGGGTGCAATCGCCCAGAGCACGGTGATGAACTCGCCGCCCTCCGCCAGCGCCTCCTTGTGGGCCTTCATGTGCTGCTCGCTGCTCGTCGGCGCCACGTGCAACACCACCTCCGTCCAGAGGTCGCCCAGCAGCTTCCACACTCTCTCGCGTGCGTCATCTTTGTACCTGTCGATCAGAACCTTCCCGAGCCTTGCTCCCTTGCTAATCACTGTGGTCTCCTCCTGCTTGGTACGTGCGACCTCCATCAGCTTGGTGTACCAGTCGCTCTCGCCGGAGCAGTAGTAACCCCACCAGCCTCCCATCTCCGTTCTCAGCTGCTTTTTCATGTCCTCGTACACCAGCTCCGTCCCGTCCTTGTCGTCCGGAAGGAGCTTCGGATGGACGGCCACCAAGTAGGCGCAGTACCCGGACAACGCCGTGGCCGCCTCCCGTCCGGGATCAGGCAGCGTACCTCTATGCCGCCGGTACGTCGTCTCCAACAGCACGGTGGCGATGTGCCACGTGAGAATCACCTCAGCGATGCTGTCGCTCTCGCACGCCCACGACAGCTCATGTGACTGTATCGACAGCCGGTGCTCTGCTGATAGCAGAACAGCCATGCCGTTGCTGAGAGGGGCGTCCCGGCTGACCCTAGCCAGACGCTCCATGATTAACGTCTTGGCTTCCTCGGGAACCTCCCTGGTGGGCAGCGGCAACGACAGCCGGCTGAAACGTAGCACAGAGAACTGCTTGAAGCAGACCTGAGGTTGGTTCATGGTGTTCCTCACCGAGACGATGGACGGGATGATCCTTCTCAGAAGCGGGTGCGTGCGCCACTCCGGCGTGGAGGTGTGGCTGCAGAGCAGCGACACCATGAACCAGTTGGAGAGAAGGAACACGATGAACTCCCAGACCTCCTCGTAGGCGAAGGTGAGGATGAGCAGGATGGTGATGGATATGTCGACGCTGCAGAAGACGTAAGGGGTCGACAGATAGTCCCAAACCTTGCCAAGGACGCACTTTGCAGTCGTCAGCACGTTGCCCGACATGACGTAGTTGTCAGTCTTGAAGCTGTGCAAGGCGTAGGGCACGTCCCCGTTGCTACACAAGATGAGCATGAGGATGCATTGCCCATGCAATGATGGGGAACAGGATGTAGTTGTGCACGAAGAAGAAGGGGCTGGTAAACACCACCGGATGAACAGAGTGGTAGTACTCGCAGAGGAACTGGAGCTCGTCGCTGAACACTTGGATGGCATCCTCCCCATCCATGCCTTGTTGCCACAGACCTTTGAACACGAGCTCGTGGCAGTTGGAGGCTTCCACATCGGTGATGGGGAACTCCTCCAACCTCCGGCGGAGCAGCTTGTAGAGTGCGAAGGAGAGGCAGAGCCGCTTCAGCTTTGGGTCCCCATGGAGCATCGGGTCTTTCTCAGCGAGAGTCCAGATCTTGCCAACGGTGACGACGGTGGAGGAGTTGGCTTCTGATATTGCCTTCTCCAGCTCGTCAAGCTTGTAGCCCTTGGGGCCGGCCTTCTTCTTCAGCTCCTCTTCGCCAATCACGGCATAGTTGCACCGCTTCAAAACATCCAACCCAGCCGGTCCATGGTTGTCTTGACCTTGTAGCTTCAGCATTTGGGTCATGTACGAAGCGAGAAGCTGGGGGTTCCTGCCATAAGCGAATGAGCGCTTCCCCAGCTCTACGGTGATGAACCACTGCACTAACTTGGCAGCTGCAAGGACCCATAGGATGCCATACAATGCCTTTTTGCCGGTGCCTCTTAGATTGAAGAAGACGAGGCTGCCTAGCCAGACGATCCGACTGGCGCGGTTGACGGTGTCTGAATATCCTTGTATGCCCGCAGTGATGAGGATCGACTCCACCTTCTTGCGGAGGAGCTCCACGAGGAGCATCCACATGAGGATTGTCCGGGCTCGCACCGAGAGTTCTGCCGTCTGACCGGCGTTGTTCTTGGCCTCCGAGAAGAGGTAAGACATAGCCGGGAGGAAGAGGGATAGCGAGGTGGAGAGGAAGAGGCGGACAGTAGGGTTGAGGATGGCGCTGGCATCGGATGAGCGACTGAAGAGGCTGAGGATGAAGAAGAGCACGGCGAGGACGAACATAACGACGGACGTGGCCACCAGGGGGGCCTCGTTCCCCCGAAGATTGGCCTCGGCGTAGAAGATGGTGAGGTTATATACAAAGGGTATCAGTGTTGTACTAGTGTCGCAGAATGCACTAGGTGGTGGTGGTGGACTTGCTGAGTTGATGGAGGACGCCATCCTGAGATGACCAAACCACGGTGCCTAGCTAGAACCGGATGTACGTAGTATAGCTGGTTGGTGGAAGTGGCAGCTAGCACTGTGTGCACAGGTACAAGAAGCATCGATATCCATGCACCTATATAGTTATAGTAGGAATATGGCACTTGCTCTTTCTCTTTAGTCTCTCGATATTCAAATGGATTAAGCTGAGATTTCATAAACGATTTTGCCATTATTACAAAGTGATTGAGCATCATATTAAGCGTCATCATTTGATCATGATTTCACATCATGCATGTCTCCCTTCCGTTGTTTATTCAATTAACAATGGGTGTGGCTAGGCCTCGGTTGATTGAGATTTCAGCAAGTCTCAGTCAAGTGACGTATATAACATGCAAGAAAGAAAAAGGAAAAAAACCGGAAAAAACTTGCACGAATTTCAATGTAAGATTTCATGGATATAGGATCGACTGAGACTAGTTAACTGAGATTTAGCAAGACTGATTAACAATTCACTTTATCATGCCTCCTACTCCTACACTCCATATTAGCCTGAGGCCTTGTTTGGTTCATAAGTTCTAGGAATTTTTTTAGTCCCAACTTATAAGTTCCAAGTCCCTAAAAAGTCCCTACCTGTTTGGTTCCTGTAAGTCCCTATAAGACCATATTACAACTATAAGTCCCTATAACTCCCTCCTTAAGAGTCTTATTTCATAAGTCCCAAATGCCCATTTTAAGTCCCTATAAGTCCCTCATGTTTGGTTTAGATGGGACTTATAGAGACTTTTTTAAGTCCCTAAGCCAATAAATTCCTGAAAACAAACACCCTCTGAATATACTCGCAAGTTTCTGCACAAGAAACCTTACGTATCCTACTACACTCTAGAGATCTCCAAAGTAAGTACGATGTGAAAAAAATAGGCATTTGTCGTGCAGCATCTCCTTTACTCGCACTTACTTTTTTGTCTTGGGAAACAAACCTAAGCGAGAAGGTATTGATTGTGGCATGCAAGCATGTGCTTGCCAACCACCGTTGTCCCTTTCACTGCTGGAATCGAGCTATTTGCAGAGTGTATTTTTTGGAACACTCCTATAGCCACACGGCATATTAAACACATGGCAAAGAATCGGCTTTGCCGAATAAAAGCGCTCAACAAACATTTCTTTCTTTTCTTGATCTCTTTCTTTCTTCACTTCCTTTCATTTTTTATTGTCGAGTGTCCATTAGCCGACACCCGGCAAAGAGAGCCTCGTCATCACGAAGTTGTCAACCACGGGGGCGAGGGACACGAGTCACAATCTTTACGAAATGCCGCCAGAATGATACTGGGTGAGAGTTCTATAGGCCATCAACCACGGGGGCGTGGAACACGAGTCACTTTTTTTTTGTGGTCCAACATGATTATTGCTGAATGTAATGATTGTGCTTTTATATTTTATGTTGAGTTTGTTCCAAGTAAAACCTTTGGATGACTTGGATGATAGTTGAATTGATTCTGTGCAAAAACAGAAAGTTTTATGCCCAGTATTTAAATTTATGTTTTTTTACTGGAACGTGATAAAATTCTGAAATTTTTACATGGTTTCGCTATACAAATTTCCTAGGTTTTCGTAATTTTTTACACAGTTTTGCTATAAAAATTGCCTACGTTGTCCTAATTTATCAGAATTTTTAGAGTTACATAAGCATTACTTGAATTCAGATCATTACGTGATGTTCTATTTTACACAGATTCTATTTTTATTGCATAGTGTGCTTATTTTGATGATGCTATGAATTATATCGGGGGGTATAAGTCATGGAGAAGTTAAAATATAGTATGTATTATGCAAGAAAAATTATGAATTTGTTTATGACAATACCTAAGTTAATGATCTTTATGATTCTTCTGCTAATGGATCTCACGAGATTTTGGTAAGTTTTGTCCTTTTTAGTGCAGGATAAATCAGCTATTGCCTCAAAAATTACAGACGAACTCAAAAAGTGGACAAATTCGTGCATGGGGCTTTGGATGGTGCTTATTAATCATAGAAAATGTTCAAATAATATTTTAAAATAGAGTTGTGCGTGGATGGCGGCGGTTTTCATTTCAAACCTTGACACTTTGCAAGAGACTAGGGTTGACGATGGCGCTGGCATCGTAGGAGCGTCTGAAGAGGCCGTGGATGAAGAAAAGCACGGCATGCAGATTGGTTCAACGTAGAAGATGGTGAGGTTATAAACGAAGGGCATCAGTGTTGTACTAGTGTCGCAAAATGCACTAGAGGGTGGTGGGCTTGCTGAGTTGATGGACGCCATCCTGAGATGACCAAACCACGGAGCCTAGCTAGACACAGATGTAGTACTCCCTTCATACCAGTGTATAAGTCATCTTACGTTGTGCATCGCGATCAAGGTGGAGTAAAAACGAGAGAACTTAATGTGTATTTGCTCATTACTATGGCATGCCGTGCTAGGTAGTCTCAAGTCATTAAAAACATACACGCTCCACGTCTCTTATTGGTTAATTCTTTTATTCATGTCAAGAAACAAGAAACAAGAAACAAGGTGAGAGTTAATGCACTGTGCTAAGTGTTTTGGGATTATTTGGTTTTCGTAAGATGACTTATGCACAGGTATAGCAATTGTAGCAGGGTTTCTTTCTAGCTAGCAACTGGCTGGTGTAAGTGGCAGCTAGCACAATGCACAGGTACAAGAAGCATATATGCTCATACTCCCTGTCTGTTGAAAAGTGTACATAAATTTTTTTAGGAGAAATTATGAAGTGAAGTAAAAAATGCATTGGGAATATGCAAACCACCATCTCTCTCCTCTTTAATTACCTAACCCTTAATGAGCTAAGTGCATGTAGAAATTAAGGAGATCATGTGTAAAATATTATTGGTCTTGATTACCGTGTGATGAGTGAAAATTATTATTTTTTACTTTAAAGTGCATTGGGAAGATAGAAATATACTCTTTTGTGAACAAATTTTAAAGCCAAATGTACACTCTTCATCGCAAGGAGTATATAGTTATAGTAAGAGTATAACACTTGCCCTTTCTCTTTAGTCTCTCGATTCAAATGGATTAAGCAGAGATTTCGGAAACGATCATTATTACAAAGTGAGAGAGCGTCATCAGACGCATCATGTAGCGTCATCATTTGATCACGATTCCACATCATGCATGTCTCCCTTCCCTTGTTTATTCGATTGTACAATTCACTTTATCGTACGTCTCCTACACTTCACAGTCGCCTGAATACATATAGTCGGTAGTTTCTGCAGAAGAATCCTTACGTCTCGTACACTCCAGAGATCTTCAAAGTACGTTCCGGAGATCTTTAAAGTACGTGCGATGTGAAAAAAAATATAGGCATTTTTCGTGCAGCATTTCCTTTACTAGCACTTAATTTTTGTTTTGGGAAACAAATCTAAACAAGAAGGTATTGTGGCATGCATGCATGCGTGTGTTTGCCAACCACCATGGTCCCTTTCACTGCCGGAATCGAGCTGTTTGCGGAGTGTGTTTTTTGGAACACTCCTACTGGCACTTGGCATAATAAACAAACGACAAAGAATCGGCTTTGCGCTCGGCAAACATTTCTTTCTTTACTTTTTTTGATCTTTTTATTTCTTCACTTCCATTCATTTTTTATTGCTAGTGTCCATTAGCCGAGACGGCAAAGAGAACGTCGTCGTCACGGAGCTGTCAACCATGGGGGTGAGGGACACGAGTCACCATGTTTAGCAAATCCTGCTAGAATGATACTCGGCGAGAGTTCTATAGGCCGAGTGTTTTTACACTTGCTCTCCGCAAATAACATTGGTCGATGAGTTGATCGATTTGGGCTGAGTGCCACTGGCAGTTGTTATTGTGATTTGTGTCCAATACTCGCGGTGTGTGAGCATGTTATGCATCTCTTCCCTCCATTAGTATTGCAACTGATGCTTCCTAATGACATTCCTTCAAATCGTATCTACCTAAATAGTTGATCTTCACTAACTATAATTCTCTTAACATGCAAGTATGCCAACTCACCATGCCACCATGTACATGCATGGAAAAGACTCTCCTTAAGATGCACTATGCGTGTAACTCATACTCAGTAAATATTCTACAACTATGCATGTCATTCATAATCAATAACTGTTTTACAACTATTGTAACACCCCGAGATTCATGCCACAGTAATCTCCCACTAATCATGCCATGTCATCATGTTTACCTTGCCTAGTTGCCACTTGTTCAAAACATCAAGTCCAAAATTCAAAATTTCTCAAACATGAATACAAAAATGTTCATCATGTGCCAAATATTCCACAACTAATATTGGTGGTGAACCAACATTTTTGCAAAGGGTTTGAGTGGCCTAAACTACTTAAAGCAGTGGCTAAAACATTAGTTTAAATGCCTTTTTACTTTATAAAAATTTCAAACTTTTTCAAAAGCCTCACAGCCTTTTTGTGGCAGTGCTAACTATTTCAATGTAATTATGTGGCCAAGTCCCACATTTTACAAAATCCATTTGGCAGCCCAAATATTACCATGCTTTTGCTGTAAAAAAAAGAGCAGAGGTAAAAGAAAAAGAATCCCCCCTGACCCCCCTGGGCCTTTGTCATCTGGGCGGCCCAACCCAGCAGCCCACCTCCCCCGGTCGCCTCCCTCCTCTCTGTTCACCCGACCCAGCGACCGTGCTCGCTGGTCGCCACCGAACCCTGTCGCCGTCCCCGTCGGGGAAGGGATAAGGGCGACGTCCCCTCGACCCCTCGGGCTCCCCGCACCCACTCACTCTCCCTGGACGCCCCCTCTCCCCTCTCTCCCTCTGGCCTCGCCCCCTTCTCCAGATCCACCTCGCCCCGACACACTGTCGCCGCCGCGTTGCTGCAAAACCGGGTCCACCGGGCCCTCCTCGCCGCCCCGATGTGCCCACGAGCCCCGCAGCCGTCTACTGCTTCGTCTGCACCAACAACCTCAAGGCGGGAGCCACCCCAGCGCCGGATCCGTCTTCCTCCTGGACCGCCGTCGCCGCCGCTTTTGACTCCGGCCACCGCCACTGCGCTCCTGTTACTCGCCGGGCCTTCGTGCGCCCACCCAGTGAGCTCCTCCCCCTCTCCCTTCTCTCACGTAGGCCGCCTCCCTCTCTAGCTCGCTCGCCGCAACCGCCGTAGCTCACCGTCGCCCTGCTCCATCACCGTCCTGGCCACCGCTGCCGTGGCCCCCGTCCGAGCCCTCCATCGTGCTCCTGGTGTTCCCAGGAGCCCGGCCAGCCCTTCCTCTCGCCCTCTCGTGCCCCCTAGCCCATTCCCGACGTGACTCCGAACGCCTCCGCCGCCCGTGCTCGCCGCCGATGGTTATTCCGGCCGTCCCCGGGTGAGCCACCACCACCACCCGACACGGCGTCGTGTGCGCGTTTGAACGGTGCCAACCGCACGCGAAACGGCCGCCCCTAGCGCGTTTCCGACGAGGCCCGAGCGGCTCCGCCGCGTTCTAGCATCGCCGGCGGTGAGACGCCGGCCGCCGCCGACGTGGCTGGGCGGGCCCGACCCTGGCTCACTGCCAGTGGGCCTTAGGGGCCCCGTTGACTGGGTTGACCCAGTCAACACGCTGACATGGCGGTACAGTGCCACTGACGAACCGGCCCCACCGCTTAAATAATAAATAAAATGGTTTTTATAATTAAAAGTAATTAGTTTAGCTAATTAGCCACTAACTTGTGGGGCTCATCAGCTAATTAACCTTAGTTTAGTTTAAAATAAGCTCTGTTAAGTAACAGAGGCTGACAGGTGGGTCCCCCGTGTCAGTTTTGACCAGTCAACCGGACTGTTGACTGCTGACGTCACTCCTACGTCATGCTGACATCATATTCCTTTTCTGTTAGTATAAATAATTCCAGAATATGTTTAAAACTTAGAAAATTCATATAAAATAATCTATAACTCAGATGAAAATGTTTTCTATATGAAAGTTGCTCAGAAAAATCCAACGAATCCAAATATGCGGTCCGTTTACCTGTCAGAAGCCTCTAACTATCTGAACATGGAACATTCCCCCTCATGTCATCTGTTTGACACACGCCCGGAACCGGGAATACATTCCCGGTTGAATTCCCCCTTCACCTATATCATGTAGCCATACGTTAGGTCACACCCGGCACAACATATTGCCACGTTATGCTTTGTGATGCTATGTTTGCTTTATATTTACTGTTTCTTCCCCCTCTTCTCTCCGGTAGACCCCAAGACCGATGCCGATGCCCCTGTGATCGACTACGTCGACGACAACCCTCCTTGCCAGAGCAACCAGGCAAGCCCCCCCTTTGATCATCCCGGTATCGCCCATTCCATTCTCTCATGCTTGCATTAGATTTTGCTACTGTTATTGTTTGCACCTATTCTGATGCATAGCCTGCTTTTGTATCTGCTGTTGTACCTTACCTGCTTATCCTAAACTGCTTAGTATAGGTTGGTTAGTGATCCATCAGTGACCCCCACCTTGTCCTTGTTGCCCCTGCTTCATCATTGAAGACCCGATCAACAGGATCGAAGACCAGGACCCGACACCTCACATCACATCACGCCCCTTCGTTGCTCGACTCTGCAGTGTTACTATTGAGTGCCGAGGGTGAGACCTCTACAGCACTTCTGATGTTAACCTGTAGTGTAGCTATTCGGTCGTGGTCATCGAGGGTGATTTCCTCCTTAACCACTTCCGATACGGCTCTGTCGTGCAACCCCTCAAGTGTGAACCTCGAGGGTGGATCCTCTTACGTTCACCTTGATGATTACATCGAGTGGAATTCACCGGGGGTGATTCCTCGGGTTTTCCCCTTAATGTTTGGACACACGGATACTTGGACTTTACCACTGTTACTTGGAAAGACGGGTCGACCCTAAGGGGTACCCGCGCGAGCTTAATTGCGAGTGATGTGGAGTCGGGTTGACCTGGAGGGTGCCCGCGAGATAATTACGAGGCGTGGTCGGGCATTCCTAGCCCTTGCCGCAAGTCCTCGAGACGGGGCAACGGGGTCACATCTTTCGTGAGTCTCTGCTTGTTACCGCGCGTTTCTAATCCACTACGATTTGGATATTTGATCCGAGGGGCCTCTGGCCTGATAGCACTAACCATCACGTGGGCATAGTATGGGCGTTCTGCGTCGTATACATCAGCCGAAGCTTAATAGACGTCAGCGACTGAGTGGCGCGCGCCGGGTTGGACTACGTAAGCGCCTGCCTTGTTGAAGGAGGTAGCTAGGTCTGCTCACCGGCCGCGTACGCAACGTGCAGGAGTTTCCGGGGAGATGGCCCATGACCCCTGGGGGCATAGGTTTAGTCCGGCGTGCTGGCCTCTCTATTAAGTCTAGGTCGGGTTGCGGTGTATTGTTTGGCCGAGGCCGGGCATGACCCTGGAAAGTGTGTCCGGCCGGAGTTAAGCGAGCGTGGTGGGTAAGTTGGTGCACCCCTGCAGGGAAGAACTAATCTATGCATAGCCTGTCGTACGGTAACGGGCACTTGGAGTTGTATCCCGATCGATACAACTAGAACTGGATACTTGTGATGAGAATTGGATGGTGATGAGTAATGGATTGTGATGGTAACTGGATAGTATGGCTCTGGGATTTCTTTCTCGCAGGGAGTCGAGAAAGGATCTTTGGCCGAGGTTGATAACACTACTACTACTTTACTTTATGCTACTCTACTCCTTCCGGTTGCTGCAAGATGGTGGTTTCCAGAAGATGCTAGTCTTCGATAGGACTAGGCCTTCTCTCTATTCTGGCATTTCTGCAGCCCAGTCCACATATACAGCCTTCCTTTGATAATGTTGCATATGTAGTGTAGATCCTTGCTTGCGAGTACTTTGGATGAGTACTCACGGTTGCTTTGCTCCCTCTTTTCCCCCCTTTCTTCTTCTTTCCGGCTGATGCAACCAGATGACGGAGCCCAGCAGCCAGATGCCACCGCCGATGCTTACTACTACGTGGAGGCCGCCGATGACCAGGAGTAGTTAGGAGGCTCCCAGGCAGGAGGCCTTGCCTTTTCGATCGATGTTGCTTTTGTGCTAGCCTTCTTAAGGCAAACTTGTCTAACTCATGTCTGTACTCAGATGTTGTTGCTTCTGCTGACTCTTGTGTATTCGAGCTTATGTATTCGAGCCCTCGAGGCCCCTGGCTTGTAATATAAAGCTTGTATTATTTTAATTTGTTTCTAGAGTTGTGTTGTGATATCTTCCCGTGAGTCCTTGATCTTGATCGTACACATTTGCGTGTATGATTAGTGTACGATTGAATCGAGGATGTTACAAGTTGGTATCAGAGCCGACTGCCTGTAGGTAGCCCCCTTTCCAACTCCTTGGCCGAAGTTGAGTCTAGTCATTGAAAAACTTTTACTAACATTGGCTGTGTGGCTTACGGGCCCATGTCGCCATTGGATGGTATTAGGATCTTTTATTCCTCGTCTATACTCTGGGACTCTGATCTCTCTTATATTCGGGTTAACCATTTTTCTAAACTCTGACATTAGATTCTCGTACCCACTTCCTCCCGGAGAGCCTCGACATTATCGGTGATCGCTTGCTTCGCCAGAAGATTCTGCGGATACTCCTCGATGTTTCTCGAGACCCTGTACCAACTGCCTTGCAGTTCCTGACCACCGGTAATCCCCTTGAATAACATCCTTGCCACTTGTACCTTCCTCCCTAGTTGCTTCTGATATTACAAGATGCCCCGAAATTCTCTATTTTCGAGAATCCTTTGAGCTTACTGCCTTGCAGTTCTTTGCCCCATGAATACCCCCCCCTTCGATAATTCCTCGCACTCACCGAGGATCAGTTCATCCTTAGTTGTTCGTGTGGTTCACAAAACTCTTCGAAATACTATTTGATCTTCCGAAAATCCTCTACAACCTATTGCTCTTGGAATTCTTGCATACTTGCTTTCTGGTTAATTCCATTTGTCTAGCGATATTCTTTAAAATCCTTTGGGATTAACATTCTGATCCTGTTGATTCAGCATCTGTGTGAATGCACACGATCATCAATTAATCCTTGGAAATTTTCTTTCCGGCTCAGGTATTGTTTCGAATATGAGCTGGTTCTTACCCAATCAAGATTTGAACGGGTGCACCTCTAAGTCTATTCAACTTACTCATCTTTTGATCAGAGCCTCTGCTTCTGATCCTTCATCTTGGAACCATAACTCCTTTGTACTCAAGCATCAAATTATTCATAAGTTTCTATAAGCTGATGCCTTTGCATCCCCTTCTTCATCTGATTGATTACCGATACTCACCTCAACTCTGTCATGAATCGCCAGATCCATTGTTGGGTTGTTATCCGACAGTGCCCTTCACACCCAAAATCTTGTGAGTTTTTCCCTGATACATAATACCTTCGGTAAATTGTATCACCTGCTTTGGTTTCAGTACTCTGCTTTCGAAATCGTATCTCTTGCTTGGTTGATGGTTGTATAGATTCGTAAAATATGCCCTGATGGGTTGAACTTATGCCTTCCATAATTCGTATGAACCCGAGAGTTCCCACGAGTCTTACTCTTCTGGTACTTCACCAAATAAATCTTCCGCCCTACAATTCCTTTGAAAACGAGGAGTGAATGAAAGGTTATGCATTGAAGAAGTGGGAGTCGACCTTGAACTTTGTGTTCATGCCCATGGACACGTTGTGGAACTTATCATGTAAGCTTCGTGTAATAATAATTATTTCCTTGATTTAATATCATCTGGTATCGGTGAATTGATCCTTCGCAACCGTGGTTCCGACCATGATTGTTCTTCTTTGGTCCCATTTCTTGGACAAGTTAAATCACTTGTCTTCTGCAGGTCAATACGCCTGCCCAACCTCTATTATGATCTACCTTCGAGTATTACCCCTGGTATCTCGCGGATATTGTGTCATTGCACTACCTCTTGTAAATTCTTAATTTGAGTGATACTCCATCATCTCATTCCTAGCCTGATCGACTAAATCATTATTGTGCTAATTCTAACAGTGCTACCTAGTCCTTATGCCCGGAGCAACTTCCGTCGATGAGCTAAGCCTACGTCGATCTTCCCCATCTTATCTTTTCACCTCGAACAAGAAGCTCGATTTCAAGCTTGTGTCAAATCCGTGGTTCTCGTAGTCTTTCACTACATCCTTCCTTTTGCTTGATGTCCTCGCAGCTCGATGGCATCTTCATAGAGTCTCTCAACAAAATTTGTCATGATCACCGTCAACACTTTGGCTTCTTCAGAGATGTCAATTGAATTCATGGCTAGAAATACCACCCCTACCCGTCGATGATTTGTGATATCATCGATGACATCCTTGACTTCCTGCCAACACAGACCTGGTCGTGTTTGGTTATTCCTTACGTTCCGACATATATAATCTTGGAAGTGTCCCATTGTATCTTTTGAGATCTTCAGATCCAACTCTTACCCGAAACACCATGTTATTGCTATCTCGAAGCATGACTATGGTACCTGTATATCAACAAGAACATTGGAAGCGCAATGCTAAATGTTTCTTGATTTATTATTCAAACACCGTTGTATGGATAAAATCATGAATTCCTTTGCCCCTTTATCCAAATGGTGATGTACTTGTTGGTCTAACATGTATATCATGCTCTACCTTTCCTTGGGAAAGTTATACTCTAACACTTGGGTATAAACATCTTTCCTTTCCATTGGTCTGGTTATCATAATAAACACATTTTCCTTTCCATTGGTTTGCTCAACCTTTCTTGTGATCTATATATGTTATAAGCAGAAATAATTCCCTGCTTATGGAAACACCTCGGTTTACAACTCTGTCAGTGTGACCCTGTTACTATTGCTGATGACATCCTGGTAACCCCCGATGGACGAGAACTTCGCCTACTGGTCCGCCTCGTTCAACGAGAAGGAAAATAGTTCTCTCTGTCCCTCGCCCTTGGTACCAACGTGTTGACAACATAACTGACAGTCTATCATCTGACATGCCTTGCTATCGGCCCCCTTTCTACCTTTAACCCACATGGTGGGCTCATAACCCACAGTTCCACAGGATCGGAACCTGCTCTCCTGTATATCCTTTTATTCCGAAGTATCATTTGCTCTTGGCTTTGTGTTTTGTCACGAGCCACCTTCCGAGATATGATCTATTCCCGATGCTCTGAACCCCCTTCTCACACTCTGTTCAGGTATCGATCGTTTGTCCATTCACTTGAAACTTCCTATTGTACCTTCATGTTTTGCTCTTGATGTTTTCTTAAGTTTCAACTCGAGAGATACTTCTGCCACATTCCCTGAATTGTTTGCCAGATAATTAACCCTATAAGGGTCAGTTCTCCCGAAGTTATTCTTTACTTCACCACTTAAATCTCGGGACGAGATTTCTTGTAGTGGAGGAGATTTGTAACACCCCGAGATTCATGCCACAGTAATCTCCCACTAATCATGCCATGTCATCATGTTTACCTTGCCTAGTTGCCACTTGTTCAAAACATCAAGTCCAAAATTCAAAATTTCTCAAACATGAATACAAAAATGTTCATCATGTGCCAAATATTCCACAACTAATATTGGTGGTGAACCAACATTTTTGCAAAGGGTTTGAGTGGACTAAACTACTTAAAGCAGTGGCTAAAACAATAGTTTAAATGCCTTTTTACTTTATAAAAATTTCAAACTTTTTCAAAAGCCTCACAGCCTTTTTGTGGCAGTGCTAACTATTTCAATGTAATTATGTGGCCAAGTCCCACATTTTACAAAATCCATTTGGCAGCCCAAATATTACCATGCTTTTTCTGTAAAAAGAAAAGAGCAGAGGTAAAAGAAAAAGAACCCCCCCTGACCCCCCTGGGCCTTTGTAATCTGGGCGGCCCAACCCAGCAGCCCACCTCCCCCGGTCGCCTCCCTCCTCTCTGTTCACCCGACCCAGCGACCGTGCTCGCTGGTCGCCACCGAACCCTGTCGCTGTCCCCGTCGGGGAAGGGATAAGGGCGACGTCCCCTCGACCCCTCGGGCTGCCCGCACCCACTCACTCTCCCTGGACGCCCCCTCTACCCTCTCTCCCTCTGGCCTCGCCCCCTTCTCCAGATCCACCTCGCCCCGACGCACTGTCGCCGCCGCGTTGCTGCGCAACCGCGTCCACCGGGCCCTCCTCGTCGCCCCGATGTGCCCACGAGCCCCGCAGCCGTCTGCTGCTTCGTCTGCACCAACAACCTCAAGGCGGGAGCCACCCCAGCGCCGGATCCGTCTTCCTCCTGGACTGTCGTCGCCGCCGCTTTCGACTCCGGCCACCGCCACTGCGCTCCTGTTACTCGCCGGGCCTTCGTGCGCCCACCCAGTGAGCTCCTCCCCCTCTCCCTTCTCTCACGTAGGCCGCCTCCCTCTCTAGCTCGCTTGCCGCAACCGCCGTAGCTCACCGTCGCCCTGCTCCATCACCGTCGTGGCCACCGCTGCCGTGGCCCCCGTCCGAGCCCTCCATCGTGCTCCTGGTGTTCCCAAGAGCCCGGCCAGCCCTTCCTCTCGCCCTCTCGTACCCCCTAGCCCATTCCCGACGTGACTCCAAACGCCTCCGCCGCCCGTGCTCGCCGCCGATGGTTATTCCGGCCGTCCCCGGGCGAGCCACCACCACCACCCGACACGACGTCGTGTGCGCGTTTGAACGGTGCCAACCGCACGCGAAACGGCCGCCCCTAGCGCGTTTCCGACGAGGCCCGAGCGGCTCCGCCGCGTTCTAGCATCGCCGGCGGTGAGACGCCGGCCGCCGCCGACGTGGCTGGTCGGGCCCGACCCTGGCTCACTGCCAGTGGGCCTTAGGGGCCCCGTTGACTGGGTTGACCCAGTCAACACGCTGACATGGCGGTACAGTGCCACTGACGAACCGGCCCCACCGCTTAAATAATAAATAAAATGGTTTTTATAATTAAAAGTAATTAGTTTCGCTAATTAGCCACTAACTTGTGGGGCCCATCAGCTAATTAACCTTAGTTTAGTTTAAAATAAGCTCTGTTAAGTAACAGAGGCTGACAGGTGGGTCCCCCGTGTCAGTTTTGACCAGTCAACCGGACTGTTGACTGCTGACGTCACTCCTACGTCATGCTGACATCATATTCCTTTTCTGTTAGTATAAATAATTCCAGAATATGTTTAAAACTTAGAAAATTCATATAAAATAATCTATAACTCGGATGAAAATGTTTTCTATATGAAAGTTGCTCAGAAAAATCCAACGAATCCAAATATGCGGTCCGTTTACCTGTCAGAAGCCTCTAACTATCTGAACATGGAACATTCCCCCTCATGTCATCTGTTTGACACACGCCCGGAACCGGGAATACATTCCCGGTTGAATTCCCCCTTCACCTATATCATGTAGCCATACGTTAGGTCACACCCGGCACAACATATTGCCACGTTATGCTTTGTGATGCTATATTTGCTTTATATTTACTGTTTCTTCCCCCTCTTCTCTCCGGTAGACCCCAAGACCGATGCCGATGCCCCTGTGATCAACTACATCGACGACAACCCTCCTTGCCAGAGCAACCAGGCAAGCCCCTCCTTTGATCATCCCGATATCGCCCATTCCATTCTCTCATGCTTGCATTAGATTTTGCTACTGTTATTGTTTGCACCTATTCTGATGCATAGCCTGCTTTTGTATCTGCTGTTGTACCTTACCTGCTTATCCTAAACTGCTTAGTATAGGTTGGTTAGTGATCCATCAGTGACCCCCACCTTGTCCTTGTTGCCCCTGCTTCATCATTGAAGACCCGATCAACAGGATCGAAGACCAGGACCTGACACCTCACATCACATCACGCCCCTTCGTTGCTCGACTCTGCAGTGTTACTATTGAGTGCCGAGGGTGAGACCTCTACAGCACTTCTGATGTTAACCTGTAGTGTAGCTATTCGGTCGTGGTCATCGAGGGTGATTTCCTCCTTAACCACTTCCGATACGGCTCTGTCGTGCAACCCCTCAAGTGTGAACCTCGAGGGTGGATCCTCTTACGTTCACCTTGATGATTACATCGAGTGGAATTCACCGGGGGTGATTCTTCGGGTTTTCCCCTTAATGTTTGGACACACATATACTTGGACTTTACCACTGTTACTTGGAAAGACGGGTCGACCCTAAGGGGTACCCGCGCGAGCTTAATTGCGAGTGATGTGGAGTCGGGTTGACCTGGAGGGTGCCCGCGAGATAATTACGAGGCGTGGTCGGGCATTCCTAGCCCTTGCCGCAAGTCCTCGAGACGGGGCAACAGGGTCACATCTTTCGTGAGTCTCTGCTTGTTACCGCGCGTTCCTAATCCACTACGATTTGGATATTTGATCCGAGGGGCCTCTGGCCTGATAGCACTAACCATCACGTGGGCATAGTATGGGCGTTCTGCGTCGTATACATCAGCCGAAGCTTAATAGACGTCAGCGACTGAGTGGCGCGCGCCGGGTTGGACTACGTAAGCGCCTGCCTTGTTGAAGGAGGTAGCTAGGTCTGCTCACTGGCCGCGTACGCAACGTGCAGGAGTTTCCGGGGAGATGGCCCATGACCCCTGGGGGCATAGGTTTAGTCCGGCGTGCTGGCCTCTCTATTAAGTCTAGGTCGGGTTGCGGTGTATTGTTTGGCCGAGGCCGGGCATGACCCTGGAAAGTGTGTCCGGCCGGAGTTAAGCGAGCGTGGTGGGTAAGTTGGTGCACCCCTGCAGGGAAGAACTAATCTATGCATAGCCTGTCGTACGGTAACGGGCACTTGGAGTTGTATCCCGATCGATACAACTAGAACTGGATACTTGTGATGAGAATTGGATGGTGATGAGTAATGGATTGTGATGGTAACTGGATAGTATGGCTCTGGGATTTCTTTCTCGCAGGGAGTCGAGAAAGGATCTCTGGCCGAGGTTGATAACACTACCACTACTTTACTTTATGCTACTCTACTCCTTCCGGTTGCTGCAAGATGGTGGTTTCCAGAAGATGCTAGTCTTCGATAGGACTAGGCCTTCTCTCTATTCTGGCATTTCTGCAGCCCAGTCCACATATACAGCCTTCCTTTGATAATGTTGCATATGTAGTGTAGATCCTTGCTTGCGAGTACTTTGGATGAGTACTCACGGTTGCTTTGCTCCCCCTTTTTCCCCCTTTCTTCTTCTTTCCGGCTGATGCAACCAGATGACGGAGCCCAGGAGCCAGATGCCACCGCCGATGCTTACTACTACGTGGAGGCCGCCGATGACCAGGAGTAGTTAGGAGGCTCCCAGGCAGGAGGCCTTGCCTTTCCGATCGATGTTGCTTTTGTGCTAGCCTTCTTAAGGCAAACTTGTCTAACTCATGTCTGTACTCAGATGTTGTTGCTTCCGCTGACTCTTGTGTATTCGAGCTTATGTATTCGAGCCCTCGAGGCCCCTGGCTTGTAATATAAAGCTTGTATTATTTTAATTTATGTCTAGAGTTGTGTTGTGATATCTTCCCGTGAGTCCTTGATCTTGATCGTACACATTTGCGTGTATGATTAGTGTACGATTGAATCGAGGGCGTTACAACTATATAATGATCAAATACAATAAATTGTACGTAGTTTAGTTTCAATTTTCCAATTAGTTTCATACATGCAAATCTAATTGAAATAATTGCAACCAATTCCAGCAAGCAACACGCGGTGTATCTTCTCTAGTTGTATTTACACTTAAATCGTCAGATAAAAAGTACATACTTGAATTCACTTATTCACATTCTGTTTCCACTTATAACAACAAGATTTGTTTTTTGATGGAAAACATTTCTGATCTATTCATCAACTATGATGGTAGTACAAAGAACACCAGAAGTAAAAATTACATCCAGGTCCGTAGACCACCTACCGCTGACTCCAGGCACTGGAGCAAGCCGAAGGCGCCTCACAGGAGCCGGGCAAACCTTGTGGTAGTAGATAGTCAGGATGTCTTCGTGCTAAGGCCCTACAGGACCAGGGTACCAGAACAACACTCGTCGTTGATGAAGAGAAGCGTAGATCATAAGATCCAACCTGTAGGCACATGAACATAGACGAACGAAGACCAGATTCACGTGGATCCACCAAAGACACATGCCGACTGTATCCCACGAGATTTTTAGGTCACATGTCTCTAGGGAAGCTGGCCAGCCCAACGGCAATGACAATTACATGGCCGGCTCATGCTAGGTGGCATGCATGCGGGCCATTGTCCTAGGAGGCTGGTGGCCGCTGGTTGGGCATGGCGCCGGTGGTAAAATTAACTGGTTGACAAGGCGGATCCAGAAGAGCCGCTAGTGGGTCCATGGGAGTGTTGCAGACGAGCGTAGAAGATTGAGATCAGATGAGGAAAGGAGGATGGCTATGGGACTGAGATCTTATAGCAAACGCCCATAAATTTGACCAATGATAACTTCATCAACCGGCGATTGCAAATAAAATTTTCTACATGCAATGTCGTCAAATCAAGAACCAGTAAAGGTCTGGAGGTGAATCGATCAATCTGGTCATACACACACACACAGAGGGAGAGCAATCTGCAAATGCGGTAATACACACAACTAGACATCCTGTTATCTGATGATAGTGGAACCCGATTGCGTGAAAAAAAAAACCATGAAACTAGACGTACATACCACTGGAGATCTAAAAAACGAAAGAAATCGGGAGAAAGAAGGAGAAACATGGAAAGTTAAGATGGTGCATCTCATATGGATCGATGAGCCACCCTAGCTCACACATACAATGGGTAAATTGGCGCGATCGACGAAATTCACGTTCAAGCAGGAGAACGTGATGGTGAAGGGCCTTGTGGTAGCTAGTCCGAATCTGAACCGCACCTTGCACTCCACCACCACCTGGCAGTGGTCGGTAGCATTACCTTCCGGGGCATACCCATAGTCAGCCGAGACGTTGATGCGATGCACGATCCCCGGTGGCTGCCACCCGGCCGGCAGCCCTGCCTGCTTGTGGACGCTGGTTCGGATCCACGATGTCGCTGTGGCTGTGGGGCCGTACCATATCTCGGCGCTCATGGAGTCGTACCACACCGCCGTGCGCTGGCTAGTGTTGTTGGCCACGAGGGTGAAGTTCAAGTGCGTGTTGTGGAAGAAAGCGGTGTTGTAGTTGATGATTTCCGCTTTTTCGACGGAGTAAACCATCCGTGCTGGGGCGAGGCTGATGGAGGTAGTGGCCACCAGGGCGACCGCGAACAGCGTTCCCAGCATAGCCGCGGAGATGTACTGTTTGGCTCTCCATCTTCTGCGGAGAGAACGGGTGGTGGCCATGGCCATGAAAAAAACTAGTTGGGAACACTATGACCGATCGATAGCTAGTCGCCAAGTGATATATATGGTGTGCGCAAAGCATTGAGCTACCATTAGCTGCAACTGCAGCCGTGACACTGATACGCGACTACGCATGCATTAATAATAAAAAGTGAACCTGTACTTGTTGCAACATACTATATGATGTCCATGTGCTAGCTAGGGTGTAGGATAGTAGCCCAACTTGATAGAGGCTCACCATGGGCGGCGTAAGCGTATGCCGAAGGAGTCAAGAAAATTGACGAAAATTGTCTTCGACGGGCCACGGCTTGGCCGCTTCTTCTTCGTGTGAATGACATGGTCCTGAAGGTAACCATTCTCCGGTATCTGTTAGAATAAATCCGAAGCCACCGTTTCGAGGACCAAGCAATCACACGAGGCACGACACCGAGATTTGTTAACGAGGTTCACCGATATGGCTACATTCCCGGGGCCTGACTACGGGCGCTCCTCCCCGTGACACCGCTACAATACCGCACCCGGTCGCCCTGGACACCGGCACATTGCCGCCGGCTTCCCCTGCGTTCCGGTGCTATTATGTTGGCATAGGTTATATCATGTGTCTACTCTCGCTATATAAGAGAGGCCTAGGATACAAGTGTCCTACTAGGACACGACTCCACATCCTATGTAAACACGATACAACTACAAGTCCAACTGTAACCTACCTTGTACACTATATTCGACACAACTTTAACAAACTCCACCTTGGCGAATATTCTCCACCACCTTGAGTTCGTCCATGCGTCAAACTTTCATGTACATTAGACTTGAGCTTATTCCATGAGTACCGCTGCTACTTCAAAGACTCCATGTGACTCCACCTGCAACTTGTAGTCCCTTCTTTTCTTGATCACAGTGAACACTCGAGCAAAATTAAGTTCCTTGTTATTCTAGTTTATGCTCCCAACTTCCAGAGTATCAGTCCAACATCATCACACACCGATCACTGACCTGCGTGAAAGTGAACAACTCACATATTGGGTGTCACACATAAGAGTTACCTGAACTCAACATCACCGCTCTTCCTTGACCGTCCTGTCTGAAACTTGAAGGAATTTCACCATTGCTTGTAGTCATCCAGAGTCAAATTCGCAGTTGTCTCATCACATGTATGACCATCAGAGCCCTGACCTGTCTCCATGTCCCGTGCATACCGCACGCCTCGCCGCTATTACCTCGTCGAGCCTCCGCTTTCCCAAATCAGCCTCCGCGCTGCTGGTGAACTGCCGGAGATCTCGGAGCGGAATCGCCAACCGTGCGGCTGTTGGAACGAAACACAAACACAGCCTCCAGAAATACTTATCATCAAAATGGAAAAAAGAGATGTATCTAGAACTAAAATATATTTAGATACATCTTCTTTTATCCATTTTGATGACAAGTATTTCTAAACGGAAGGAGTACGATGTCCAAGTTTGTAATGCATGTGCGTATTCGAGTAGTGCTGGAGTTAGCCTCCGGATAGTATTGGTCTAGTTACATGCTAGTGCTATTTATATACGTGCAAACAACCTTGTAAACTTGTACTGTGATTTGTGAATGTAATACAGATCAAACAGGAGCGATACACTCCTGCGGCAATATCTAGCTTTTCTCGCGTGTGTACGTACGTTCCCAGCCAGCGTTGTTGTGTTCGTACTTGAGGTGCTAAATAGATCGATTAGCTAGTTGAGGCTAGCTTTACACTGAGGGTGGATCGATCAACTTCTTTGCACCACGGTGCATCGTGTATCTCCGCGTAAAAGCAATTCGCCGAGTTTATCAGCGAGCTATCAGTAGTAGAAAACAAGGCATCAGTCTCGGTTTTAGAGGGCCTTTAGTCCTGGTTCTGAAACCGGGACTAAAAAGTCGGGACTAAAGCCCAAAATCTTTAGTCCCGGTTTGCTTACGAACCGGGACAGAAGGGGCTTCACATGACCGCTGCGGGGCGCCCAGGTAGGAGGAATTTTAGTCCCAGTTGATAACACCAACTAAAATCAAAAGACAGCCACGCGTCAGCAGCTCGCAGACGTTGTGGTTTTTGTTTTTTTAAAAGGGAAGGGGGTTGGGTTTTGGAGGATTAATTTAGGGATTTTTGTGTAATTAATGATTCTTTTATTTGATTACTAGCTAGCGTGTTGAGTTCTCTCTATTAATTGGTCAAGACAAAAGTCTGCAAGTGAAAAAATAACTGTGAGAGAGATAGAGCTTTGCTTGTGCTGTTTGTGCATGTGCATGCTGAATATTTTATGAGAGGGTGAGAGACAGGACGTGATTGAGAGAGAAATGTCCAGCAGAGGTTACTCTGTTCATGCTGATTTAATATGTGGTGAATCTACTGCTCCTAATACGGATCTCGTTGATAGCAGTACAAATGGATGGGCGAGATAATGGGTGTAGCGTGGATGCACCAACCTTGGCTATAGAAAGACCACACTCGTTCATATATCTATCCAACACTACTACATATATATAATATAACATCTTTTACAATTCATAACATCTAAAATCCATTTCAACTTTCACATGGCATTCTTCGTCTTTATGTATGACGTGGTCAAAAAAGAATCCCGTCAATTCCTCTTGAATTGCTCGTATGCGATCATGTGGTAGGAGTTTATCCCGCATCCGCCACAACTAATTTAAAGGGAGTCAATACATATATAATAATGAAACTCAACACAAGTGATGGTAATAAAATACAATTGTGAATATTGTTTACGTACTTCATATTGTTCGTCGGAGTAGCCCCGCTAAGAGGTCGCGTTGTATATGAACTCGCAAATATAGTATCCACATAAATAATTCATGCCTTCCTGCCACAAGCACTTTACGAGAAATCGATTTCAACCAAACTGATAATCAAGCATGATAAATGGTATTGATGAAACTAGAATCATTAAGAGATGCGCGGAACTAGCTAGTACTACTTACTTTGAGGTGTGTAAATCGCAGCTCCCTCTGCAGACCCGGAACCATTTCGGTGAATCTTTTCCAAACCCTGCCAGACAAAGAAAATGATTACTTGATTTCAGCAAATAAACGGAAGTTGCCGATATGGTGCGGTAATGATTGATTGAACTTACTTCTGGAGCATTGCAGTCATGTTCGCATAATTCTGGGGGTCTTTACGTCTCGAGTCTAAGACAGTCACTATTCTCCGATCAAAGCTTAATCTCTAGCAGAATAAAGTGGAAGTTGTGCACGCATAACTCATGAGTTACATTACTATAACCTCGAGAAAGAGAAACCGAATATGCACAAGACAGTAACACTCACTTGAAGTTGTAAGGAAAGAGTATTTTAGCTTTGTTTTGATGTGGAAGTAACGATTATAGCAAGTTTTTCTCAGTATCTTTGACTCTCCTTTTAGCCGACCATTCATATATGGTATTTGGGTTAATGAACCCAATGTCATAGATTTGTTCTTTTTTGCATTCAATGATCTTCAATCCCGCATAATATAGTGATGATATTTATATATACATGCAATGAAAGAGCTGAGCTATAGAGACTTAATTACAGAAGTAATATTTACAGACAGTAGCAAGTCATGAGTTGTTTGTCAAGGGCGTATTGATTGAATAACTGAAATAACTCCACAAATTCAACAGACGGCAACTCAACTCCAACGAGGCTGTACTCATCTTTAATTCTCACCATCATACACTAATAGAAAAACTACCTAATGTTCAGCTCTTTAGTCCTAGTTTTTAAATGAACCGGCACTAATGATACCATTAGTCCCGGTTCGAACGGCTATGCATTAGTCTCGGTTCGTGTTGAATCTTTAGTACCGGTTCATGGAACGAACCGGTACTAAAGGGGTGGTGGGAGGCTGGCGTCAGGCCGGGGCCCCACGAGCCCCTTTAGTCCCGGTTTGTGACACGAACCGGGACTAAAGGTCTAACCTATAGTGCCGGTTTGTGTCACAAACCGGGACAGAAAGGGGGTCTAACCTTTAGTCCCGGTTGGAGACACAAATCGGGACTAAAGGGCAATTTTTTAACTCTACCCCCTGTATCTCCTTTTCTGTTTTAAATAACAATAATAAAAGAAAATGATAAAAACTTCAGCAATTAAAATCCTTCGAGATGTAGTTATGTTACTACATCTAGTAGTTATGGAAATTTAAAAACATAGTTTTTGACATGTTTTGCAAAAACGTGTTAGGAAAAAGTAAAACGACCATATCTTTTGCATACAATGTCGGAAAAAATGCATGATATATCAAAAAAATCAGCACGAAAAGCCGCATCCGATTTTGATTGCAATAGGCCTGTTTGCAAATCTTTAGGATCCTCAAATTCTGAAAGGAAAAAAAGATATGCTTCAATTTCAATTTTTTGAATTTTTGTTAAATCTGGTCAAACTATGGTCAAACTATGTTTAAACTACTTATTCAAGAAATATTAGTGTTACTAAATAATTATTTTAGTTTTTTTTGAATTTTGGTCAAACTGTGGTCAAACTATTGTCAAATCTGGTCAAACTATGGTCAAACTTCTTATTCAAGAAATATTAGCGTTACTAAATATTTATTATTATTTAGAATAATAGTTTCAAACTCAAACGGTGAAACGTGTGACTTCATGCTGAAGCTAAACTCCAAAGGGTTTTTAGGATTGACAGCTTACTATTGTCAGGTAAACAACAAGTGCAGACTTGGAAACTAGCAGGAATAGAACTTGAAAGTTAAGCGTGCTCAGGCCGTAGTAGTGAGAGGATGGGTGACCAACCGGGAGAGGGGGCATGATTGTTAGAGCGGTTCATAAGTAGAAAAACGACCTTTAATACCGGTTCATAAGTACCTTTAGTCCCGGTTTTAAACGACCTTCGCAGCATCGTTGTTAGAGGAGGATGATCAGGTTTGACGAGAGGCTCCCCGCACTCGTATCTGAAGATCTCTACTGCCTCTAACGGTTCAAACTCTACATCATCGCTCAGGTATAATCACCAGGATTGGTACCGGGCAATAGCCCCGGATGATTAGCAACAATATCGCTAGACACCTTGAGCGGGGGCATGATTGCTTTGGCTGTTCGCCGAGCTGGGGAATTGTTTTTCCACTTCTTCATTGTGCTAATCTTGCATCACTGAAAGTACTTCCCGACCGCCGCACATCTTCATATGTTTTTTAATACATCAGACATAGTTGGAATCCGGCAGAGGCGGTGGTGGTCGCTTCAGGGCATCCAGAGTATGCTTCGCTTTCACCAGATCTATCGTTTCCTCCGGAGGTGGAGGTTTCCATGCAAAATGGTCCTCCACTTCGGCTGCCATGATGCTGTCAGTTTCCTTGTCAGTCCTCTCATATGTTAACTTTTCTGGAGCCTTGAGACATGGACCGTATTTGAATTCATTCCCGCCTTTGCTTGTACTGCTAGCCGCCGGAGCGGCAGCATCTCTCTTCTGCCGTTGTTGACGCGGTGGAGTCCGCTGACATGCCGGAGGAGGCGGAGGAGGAGGCGGAGTGCTCAGATGCATCGGGGGAGGCGGAGTAGGAGGCAGAGTGCCCTCACGCGCCGGAGGAGGTGGAGTGCCGTGATCACTCGGCGGAGGAGGAGGAGGTGGAGAGCCCTGACTCACCGGAGGAGGCGTCCAGTTTGGAAGCTTGATGTACTCCTTCCTCCATAGACAGGTAGTCATTAAAGCAGCTCCCAGATGAATGCCCCCTTCACATGTAGGGAAGTCAAGCTCTAGCTCCTCAAATCCCTTCATTATTTCATCCACTGTCACAACAGCATAGCCATGTGGAATCGGATTGCAATGAAAAGTTCCCTCAGCTTGAGGAGGTATAACAGACCGCCGCCTTCAAAGTCAGGTTCTGGCATTGTTTCACTAGCTCACAATTTTCAGCCTCCGTGATACTAACCACTGGGTAGCAAGGAGCCGTGAAATCAGGCTGAACGAACTCCTTGGAAGCCATACTGCTTCTCTGATGAGATGGTGGGGTAGCTTCTGGGGCAGCATCGAGGCAAGGATCTTCATGCCGCTGAGATGGTTGGCCGGTAGCTCGCTGGTTCTCAATTTTCTCTAGCACTTCTATTCTTGCATTGGGCTTCTCCATTTCGCTCGCTTCCACTTTCCTCTTTCTCTCTCGGCTTTTGTAACCACCGCTGCCGAGAAACCCATGCACCCACAGAATGGAGCCTGGTGTGCCTCGTGTATTTCCAGGGTGCTCAAGATTCCTGAGGGCCTCTGTTAGCTTGTCCTTCTCTCTATCGGGAATGAACGTCCCTTCCTATGCTTCCCTGAAATATTTCTGAAGCTTCTTGATGGGTATTGCAAGTTGCTCGTCCGTCCAACGACACTCCCCTGTTTCTGGGTCCAAAGTTCCCCCAGCCCCGAAGAACCAAGTCCTTGAACGATCTGGCCAGTTCAATGTCACTGGTTGGACCCCTTTAGTAAGAAGGTCTTGCTCAGCTTTGTCCCACAACGGTCAGGCTTTGTAGTAGCCACCTGACCCCATGTGATGGTGATACTTCTTCCTTGCAGCATTTTTCTTGTTTGTCAGTGAGCTTTTCAAACCCTTCTTCGATTTCTTGTAGGCCACAAATGCGGGCCAGTGATCTCTTATCTTTTCATATCGACAAGTGAACTCAGGTCTTCCCTTTTTCGACAAACTTTGTGTTCAACTCTTTCTTCTAGTTCCTGATTAGATCTGCCACCTTCTTAAGAGAAAACGCCTTGACCTTTGGCTCTATAACTGGGTTATTCGGATCCTCCTCTGGCGGGAGGCTGAAATTTGTCATTAGTGAGGTCAAAAGATCACCTTTCAGTCTATCCTGGAGATAAGAAACTTCAGGGTCGTCCTTACTCTTATTCCATTGCTGGACGTTGATCGGGATGCTATCCCTGAACATAGCTCTGCGCTGATGTAAAAATGTGTCCTTGGTCCGCTTGGGAGCAATCGGTTGGCCATCGTTCGCGATTTCTGTGATCGTGAACCTTTCATCCGGGCGCAACCTTTTATTCGGGCCTCGTCTCCTTACAGAAGTTTGGCTCGATCTGGAGGGCTATAAAAGAAGAAAGAAGCATTAATATATATATATATATATATATATATATATATATATATATACCAAAATAATTAATGCATCAAGTCAGCACAGGCTTAATTAATATATATATACCTCGCCGGACTTTGCAACAGCTCCCTCCTCCGTTCGCTCACCGGAGCCATCATCATGATCTCCTTCCTCTGCCATTCGGTCACCGAAGCCGTCATCATCTCCTTCTTCCTCCATTGTTGGATTACCAGAGCCATCATCCTCTCCTCCCTGACCATCGGTGTCACTGAGAAACGACAAGGGATCACCTCCGTTGCGGATTATATCCCCTAGCAACCCTTCTTGTTCCCAGTCTCTGTCCATGGTTTCTGCAAATATTACAACATGGTAATATATACAAACATGAGAGATGGATATATTAGTGGCAAACACAGACTTATAGCTAATCAAAACAGGAATCATATGCATATATGAGCAATGGATTAGTTGCGGACCGTCTCTCTCATGCATGTCTGACGTCCCTCCTCATGTCGAAGTTGTCGGGGTTATACTTTCAGGAGATGACACTTTGCAAAAAATAATCAATATGCCTCGACAATGCTCTTTTAACTTGGGAAAATTGGGTGGCCTCGACAATGCTTCTAGGGTTTGGGGTGGCCTCAACAATGCTCTTTTAACTTGGTAAATTTGGGTGGCCTTGACAACGCTTCTAGGGTTTGGGGTGGCCTTGACTACGCTCTTTTAACTTGGTAAATTTGGGTGGCCTAGACAGCACTTCTAGGATTTGGGGTGGTATCAACCAAGGAGGAAGGTTATAGATACATAGAGCCACAGGCCAGGTTCTATGATTGCTGCTCTGCTCCCCGAAAGGATTAATGCCATCGGCACTTAAACCAAACCATACTTTCCTTGCGTCACCTGCAATGTCCCCCCATGTTCTCTCAATTTTTCTCCACCGCGCCCCGTCAGCGAGTGCTCTCAACTTTCCGTCTTTCTTATAGTCCTCTTAGTGCCATCACATCAACTTGGCATACTCTTTGTTTCTGAATAGACATTTTAACTATGGTATTATAGGAGCATACCACATCACCTTGGCAGGAACCCTCTTCATGGGGCGCTCGCCGTTAACATCACTAGGGTCATCTCGTCTGATCTTATGCTGCAATGCACCACATACCGGGCATGCGTTAAAATCCTCGTAAGCACCACGGTAGAGGATGCAGTCATTAGGGCATGCATGTATCTTCTGCACTTCCAATCCTAGAGGGCATAGAACCTTCTTTGCTCTGTAGGTACTGTCGGGAAATTCATTATCCTTTGGAAGATTCTTGTTCAATATTTTCAGTACCTTCTCAAATCCGTTGTCAGATACACCATTGTCTGTCTCCATTGCAGCAATTCCAGTGTGGTACCGAGCTTTGTGTTGCCATCTTCGCAATTTGGGTACAACCCTTTTTGTGATCCTCTAACATGCAATCAAACTTCAACTTCTCCCTTTCACTTTGGCATTGTCTCTTTTAATCAACAATCACCCGACGAAGATCATCATCGGGCACATCATCTGGTTCCTCTTGATCTTCAGCTTCCCTCATTGCAGCATCACCATATTCAGGGGGCGGATAGTTGTCATCATCCTCTTCTTCTTTGTTTTCTTCCACCATAACCCCAATTTCTCCGTGCTTGGTCCAAACATTATAGTGTGGCATGAAACCCTTCTCAAGCTGGTGGATGTGAAGGGTTTTCCGGTTAGAGTAAGACTTAGTATTCTCACAGATAGGGCTTGGACAACACATAAAACCATTCTTCTTGTTTGCCTCAGCCACTTCGAGAAAATTATGCACGCTCTTAATGTAATCTCGGAGGTGCGTCTGCCTCCGTACATCCATTGTTGGTTCATTTGCGTGCATTATATATAATTAAGTGTGTCAAAAACGAGTACAGAACATCATGAATAGAGAAGTGAACAAATTAGTAGAAGTTCATCATTACATTAAAACCAAAGTACAATAGTGATCAAATGTTATTACTGAAAAAATAAAGACATAAAGTTCATATATAGTTCTCATTGAACAACATATAGCTCTCTAGAGAATCTAATTAAACCGTACATTGAAATATGTAAAACATTTCAATGCAACAACAAATGCGATCGTAGTTACAACTAAGGTAATAATTGATCCAACGGCATAATGATACCAAGCCTTACTATGAATGGCATATTTTCTAATCTTTCTAATCTTCGAACGCATTGCGTCCATCTTGCTCTTGCGATCATCGACGACATCCGCAACATGCAACTCCAATTTCATCTTCTCCTCCTAAATTCTTTTAAAATTTTTCTTCAAGTAATTGTTTTCTTTTTCAACTAAATTTAACCTCTCGGCAATAGGGTCGGTTGGATTACCTCCTAGATAAAAACATCTATGTCATGTTGGTCGGCATAATTGTCATAAACACTAAATGAAACAAATAGTGATAAAAGATAATATATACCAAAACCTAATCATAGACATGACGAGGGCCGACGGAGGCGGATACCAACACCATCACACTATATAATAACAAACAATATTAACAGTAAGAAAATTGTACAAGTATCTATCTAAATCATACAAGTAAGAATTTTTTTCTTTTAGAAAGAAGGTAAGAATAAGAGTGGCGGGCGATCAACGACGGTGAGGACGGGGACGGGACATGATGGACTGCCAAACCTAGACAATATTGAGGAAAATGGAGCTTGTACAAGGAGCTTCGAGAGGAGAAGGCTGAAGTGTGGCTCGGGCATTTCATCGAACACCTCATCTCTACTCCTAATGTCTCAGTACGTAGGTCGTTCGTTCGTTTCGTTCGTTTCCACCTTTCCATCGATCCCCCACCCCACCAGGTGATCTCCCTTCCACCGATTTTTTTCTCCCTCCGAAAACCAAGACCGGTTTTAATTCATACCCAGAAAAACCAAACCAATCCTTCCATCGATCCCACCCTTCCATATAACACACCAATCCTTCCATCCTTCCCTTCCATATACGACATCAATCATATCGAATATTTTCGTCACAAAAAGCTTCCATAAACAACAGTTTATAATCAATTAATACCAGTTAATACGTAAGTTGTTTCGTTTGTTCATCTCCACCCATCCAACATAGACATGGCTACCCCTCCCCTCAATCTCACGCAGAAAGGAAGGAAATAAACCAAGAATTGGAAACCCACTCACGGGCTACCCATGCCCTGGATCTCACACACTAAAGAAAGGAAGGAAATAAACAGAGAATTGGAAACCCACACAGGGACGTCAATACCCTTCCTCTCTACCGTTCTCTTTCCTTTCCCAGCTCCCGTTCACAATCGTTAGAGAGGTGGAAATTGATTAAGAGGCCTCAAATCATGGATCCTCTTCGATCCGGACCTCCTCGCGGCCTTCCGCGCCGTCGTCGACTCATACACCCAGGCGCTCGAGTGCGACGTGTACACGAATGCGCCCTACTGGGATCAGCTCCGTGGGCTGCTGCCGGGCTAGACAGCACCATGCCCCTGCCGCCGTGGTGGAACATCGGCGAAGTTGATGAGAAGGTGCCACTACACGAGCATTCGTGGCTCCGGCCGATGTGCCGTACGCCGGAGCGCGGGCAAGGAGGCCTGGTTCGTCATGTGCGGCGGGTGCAGTGGTCGCCATTGGCTCTATGACCACGGCTCGGCAGCCTCCGTCACTGCGAACCACATGCTATTCCCCGGATGCAACGAGAATGACTTGGGTTCACTGTACTTTGTGAATGGTTTTAGCTTTTTTTGCTTCTAAAGTGTCACAGGATACCAAAATTCTTGATGATGTATTAGGCACCGGCAGTTCTTGACCAGAATTGATCCAAAGGACGAAAACCTCAAACTCCTCAAGCAAATAAACTACAGGTTTGTCATTACGGTCTCACTAAATTTTCTTGTTGATTTTTTACACTTGCAGCACTCTGAAGTTACAATAGTTAGGACTTACTTTTCTACTTCAATTTTCAGTTTAGTTTGTGTTAGGATAGGTTATAATCTCAAGTCAGCAATCAAAAGTATTAGTAGGCAGTACCTGTTGTTTTCACAGTGTCGCTTACATTCTTTTACAGTGTACAGGTTCTTCACTTAATTATACTCAGTAGATGTATTTTCGTGCCAAATTCACTGTAAGTTTTGCCTCTTCATGTGTTGTAGTCTCTACTCTAAGTTCAATGTGACTGTGATTCTAACTTCTCAGCTTTATTAGTTACTTCTCCCATGTTTTACAGTACATTTGAATATGAGTTACACTAGGCAGAAGTGGATTTTCCCCATGTTTTTTGTTCAAAGTTCAATGTAACTGGTGTAGATGCGAATCAAACTTTTATTAGTCATAACAGAATTTAATTCCTATTATCTGATTTTTTCTTCTTATTATTTTTAGTGTTAGTCTGAGCATGTTGATCCGATGGGCATTAGCATTACTTGAGAAGTAGTGATCTGCAGGACACAATCATGTGAAATTTAGGATATTTGGCTGCTAGGGGTCTGACCTGGATCGATCTGCCATGCTTTGTTACAGGTTTGTCATCCAGATCTCCTTGTAATTTCCTATTTTCTAGCTTTGTTCTCCTCTCCTTCCTCTTCTTCCATCTTTCTGTTCTCTCTCTTTTTTTGGCTACGTAGAAGAAGTATGTTTCTTATTGCTGTGCTTCGGCCGCAAGTTTGTGGGTAGAGGGGTTTAGTACAGGGTGTTTAGGATGGTTGTTCTATTCCCATTTGTTACAACATCTGGTGAGTAATATATACAAAAGAAGCTATACCAAAATACAGTTTCATCATTATTGTACTTTATTTATTATCATGATATGAAGTAAACAACCAAATTGGTAACAGTGAGACGGACAGAGGAAGACCTAAGTTAAATTTATGGAAGAAAACTACCTATGTAGCTTGTAAAGATTTAGCTGAATTTAAAGAAGAAGCTCACTTACCTGTCTGCGGGCTGGCCGGCTAAGGCTGGGTAGCCACTGCTTGTTGTTGCAGTTCCGCGCCTGCGTGTGCGTGGGGTGCAGTAGTGGTGGGGTGGCGACCTCATGGTTAGCCATGTCACCGTGCTGCTGTTCGGCCATGGGCAGTGGTTGAAGTTTTTCGGTGGCCAGTGGGTGGCGTAGCGGTGGCCGGCGGCTGCAGGCTGCTGGTAGATGCAGAGATCTCATTTTTCTAACAATTACAAGCAATCGGTGAAGTAGTAGGAAATAGGAACTTAAACCACAGGATTAGCGGATGACCTGATATGCTATCCGGTGCTCTTTAGAACCAAATAATGTGACTTCTTCTCCAGCAAAACGAATAATGAGAGGCATGTTACAGTTACTTTTACTCTGAGAATTGCCCATCATTCTGTAACTCAAGACAAACATATAACTTGTGGTATATCCTTGCAGATGTGTGCTCTGCAAATCAAACTATAGAAGCCGAGCCAGATTTTGTCTTCTATGAATAGATGTTGAATGCTAATATAAATCTGCTATATGTCTCAGGGAAACGCAGTACCCAGATACCAAATGTGCTATTTCAGTACACACAATGTTTGAATTTCATTTGATGCACATAGATTGTTGATATCTTGGTCTGTAATCCTATATTTGATATTAGGAGGATTCTGTGATTTTTACGATATGTAGTTTTGTTTTCATTCAGGCATGCCCAGTCCGCAATGAAGAGGTATTTGGTTAACTTGATGTTTGTGGTGTTGCTATGGCCTCGTCATCTTGTGATGTTTGCGGTGATTCTGTGGCCTCATCGTCGCACCATGATAATGGAAAATCGTGCTCTCCTGTGGCCTACAAAGCTACACGATACTCTTCTGTTTAAGTCTTTCATACTAGCATAGCAAAATAGTGTGTGTTACCAACGTTTAAATTCCTATGCCTGCCAATCTTATGGTGGATGCAATATCTTCCATTTTAGGTATTGGAAAATGTTTGGTTTTCAGCGTTCACTTATTTTTAGAGAAAAAAATTAGAGATAAAGTGTTACCTTACTTCATGGCATCCTAGATCGCTTCCATAAAAAAAACCACTCACACCAGCATTATTCTATGCGCGTGCGTGCGCACACACATGCACGCGCATATGTGTGACAAGGTAACGAAGAACATGTTATGTCATATTTTTGGGATTCATGAATAGGCTCAACAAGTAAAATATTGGTGTAAAAAAGCATGTGATAGCTAGAGATTGCATTGTCGCCCGTAGCAACGCACGGGCATTTTATTAGTGTGCATAGAAGGTGAGCTAGAGCACCACAAACCTCTCCCACGGCCGGCCAAAAAAACAGAGCATTGGCTCTGTTATGGGCGGGCAGGGGCGAGGGTATATATAGGCCTCTCTTTAGTCCCGGTTTGTGGCTAAAACTAGGTGTCGGTGCCAAAACCGGCGGATCTCGGGTAGGGGGTCCCGAACTGTGCGTCTAGGCGGATGGTAACAGGAGGCAAGGGACACGTCTTTTACCCAGGTTCGGGCCCTCTTGAGGGAGGTAAAACCCTACGTCATGCTTGATTGATATTGATGATGTGGGTATTACAAGAGTAGATCTACCACGTGATCAAGGAGGCTAAACCCTAGAAGCTAGCCTATGGTATGATTGTTGTTGTTCTACGGACTAAACCATCCGGTTTATATAGACACCGGAGAGGGCTAGGGTTGCACAAAGTCGGTTACCATGGTAGGAGATCTACATATCCGTATCGCCAAGCTTGCCTTCCGCGCCAAGGAAAGTCCCATCCGGACACGGGACGAAGTCTTCAATCTTGTATCTTCATAGTCTTGGAGTCCGGCCGATGATGATAGTTCGGCTATCCGGACACCCCCTAGTCCAGGACTCCCTCAGTAGCCCCCGAACCAGGCTTCAACGACGACGAGTCCGACGCGTACATTGTCTTCGGCGTTGCAAGGCGGGTTCTCCTTCAAACTTCATGTTCCCGTCGAATAGTGTCCGGCTTCCTTATAAATGTTGCGCTCCTTGGCTTCTACGCCCAATAATGGCCCTCTTCCATGTGTCGTATGAATGCGAAAAGCTAGGGTATTTTTACATTTTACCCCCTAGCCGTGCGAACGAGCCGCCTATAAGAGAGGCGAGGATCTAGATCCAACTCACACCATCCTCCTTCCGCAAGTACTCATCGAAGCGCCTCTGACAAAAATCCATTCTATCATGGATAGTCGACGCGGCTCCTCCTCTCACGCTCCCAGCCATCGGCCAGGAGATTGGGGGAGATGCTCAGTTCCACACAGCGAGCTAGTAGCGCTCCAAACCGAGGGATATCTTCCCCCAGCCTTCATGGTTCCGGTTCGAGCCGGACTGGCCACCTTCAGGGGTGGAAAGCAGGCGGAGAGCGTCCCCAACCCTTCCAAAGGAGAGCGGGTATGCTTCATCCCTTATTTAATAAGCGGACTCGGATTTCCCATACATCCATTTCTCCAGGGGCTCCTGGAGTTCTACGGACTCCAGCTTCACCACCTTACACCTGCCTCCATTTTGCACGTCGCGGGCTTTGTAGCTCTTGGCGAGCTGTTCTTGGGCATTGAGCCCCATTTTGCGCTGTGGAAGAGATTGTTTTGCCTCATACCCCGTTCTCATGAGGGGTCGATATATCAAGTGGGCGGAGCCGAAATATGGTGCATCGCCGGGACCGGATATCTATCCGGTACCCCGAAGAAGGTGTCCGAAGACTGGCCTTCAGAATGGTTCTACATGGAGGACGCCCCTCTGCCGGATCTAGTTTGGATCGGCCTCCCAGAGTTCATCAATGCTCCCTTGAAGAAACGCCTGAGTTGGCGCCCGCGGAGTCCTCAACGGGAGGATGATGGAAGCGTCCATTATATGATGGGCCGGATTGGTTACTGGCCCACTCCGGATTGACCATGATTGGAATCATGGCCACGTGCATTATGCGAGGGGTGCAACCGCTCCAATATAGGGGCCACCCTATGTGGGATTTCAACGGGGAAGATGACGCCACCCGGCATGGCCGCAGAGGGCCGGGCTCGGCCGCCGATCTGGTAAAGATCCTGTCCGGCTTGTACAAGGGGGAGGAGGAGGACTTCCTCTACACGAGTCCATTGAATGGATTCTCCATGAATAACCCTCGGAGCTGGGTAAGTGGACGTTTATCTATCCGATCCATATTTCCAAAGTCAAGTATCTTACTTTGTGATTTCGACGTAGGAGCTACGTCGGGACGTGGAGGGCATACAAAGCCTAACTCCACAGCCCGAGGATCCGGAACGATCCCTTGATCCGGCCTCCGAAGAGGATCCGGACAAAAAGGTGGAGCTGATTGACGGGGTGTTCCACCAACTTAGCATGGACAATGCTCTAGTCGCCATTACGGCTGACTACCCCGATTTATTTCCGGCCTCCCAGGTGACTACGACCGAGGTCTTGACACCATCATTTGATCCATGCTCATTTCTGACCATCCTATACTGATGGTGCATCGCAGGAGGCGCCTTTAAGGTGGGAAGCCGAACCCGCGGCGGCTGACTAGCAAGGGTCAGTTGGGCCCAGCAGGCGGAAGAGGAGTGCGACACGAATCAAAACGTCGCCGCAACGGTACGGCGCACCGCTGTTTTTAAGGGAAGGATCCCTAGGAGGTATATTAATGCTCATAACTTTTCCAGGAGAAAGAGCGCTCGCCGGACAGTGTCCGGAGAGGTTGCCAATCAAGCCTCCGCCAGCCATGCTCCAATGCGTGGTCCGGAAGGGGAGGCGAACACAAGGCATGAGCCGGATGCTCCTCCAACGGAGGATGCCGACAGGCTGTCCGCCACCCGGTCTGAGGTGGAGAGAGCCATGAATCACAGGCGTCACCGGACAGTTCTTCGTGACGCGTGTTTCTCCCCGGAGGCGTTGAATGCCTTTGATGCGGGAGACGCGCACCTCCGTGCCGCTCAAGATGGTTTAACCAGAGCCACGGAGCAGTATGTGAAGGACATACGGGTAAGTAATTTTAATAGCTATATATGCCAGTAGCCCCCGAGACTTAAAATAGTTAAAATAATTGATTTAAGGATCATTTATTATGCAGGATCTTACGGAGAAGAATACCCACCTATCCCAGGAGCTTCAAGAGTGCAAGGCTCAACTTGAGGCCGCACTGGCTGCCATAGGGTTAGCCACAGAGACCCCCGCTGGTAATACATTCTTCGAAAAGATACGTAGTTAACAAAGTGCAGCGTGTGCGTAAATCTGACAAGAATATTGCAGAGGGCGCCAGACTAGATCCGGATAAGCAACAGCTACTGCGTCAGCTGAAGGCCGGCGAGAGGGTGCTTATGAAGGTGCAACAGGAGAGGAACAAGCTCCAAGATGCCCACACCCAGCTAGGAGAAGAGCTGAAAGATGTTCGGGCCCAGCTGTCTGGCTCCGTGAAGGAGAATCAGCGGCTTCGTCGCGGCATTTATAGTAAGTGCTTGAGCAAATTCCTTTGAAAAGAAGAATTCGGCGAGGAAGTCGATTGACAGAAATGTGTCTTTACGTGTGCTCACAGGTCGCCCTGCGGAGGGAATGCCCGGTTCAACGGGTGACCAACTCCCCGAGCTGATGCAACTGCACGAACGTGTTCGGCAAGCGATGAGTGGCGTCGCTCAGGCCTTATGGCCGTCCGTCTCCCTACCCGAAAGCCTTGAAGGGCTTGCCGAGAAGCTTCAGGGAGCATGGCAGCACTTCCGTCTGTGAAAGATATCGGCCTACCGTCAAGGCGCCAGGGAGGCCTAGGCCATGGTGAAGACGTGGTACAAGAAGGCGGATCCGAACCACATGGCCAAGGTCGGGCCTGTGGGGCCCGATGGGAAGGAGATCCCTGTGAGCTTGATGTATGGCCAAGTAGAGTTGGCCGCTAAGTATTCCCAACAGGACTGTAAATTAGACCGCCTGCTAGACGGGATCGAAGAGGAGTACAATCAGTAAATTTGACGATGTATTTGAAAATGACATGTAAAATGCCTTCTAGCCGGATTGTAGATCGTTTGTCTTTGCCGACCTTTTCGCTTCAACCTCGGAACCCTAGAGTCCGGAGTGTGTCCGAATACCTTCTCAGTTATGAAAAAACCGGGGCATGCATGGAGACCAGGCGTAGGGGTCATTAGTGCTTTATCAAACAAGTGCCCAACTAGTTATGTTATATTACATGGTTAGTAAGAAACATCTTCCAGGGATAATAGTTCCATTAGGGGTTCCTTTCCCTGGGAGGCATGCCCTAAAGTGCATGCCCACACTACGAAAAGAGCAGAAAAAGCATCTGGGGGCAGATAAGTTAAATAAGTAATAAATCATCTTTCAAGTCACCGACCGAATATTCTCTTAAGAACGCTAGCTTTCGGCTTCACCCAGTCTGAGGTACACATCCGGCTGACCCGGCAGTAACAGTCGCAGAGGTGCTCCCTTTACCTCCTAGCCGAACAATCGGGAACGTAGGGGTAAGCACAGGAGCCAGGCAACCCAGCTTGGCCAAAACTTAAGTTATATCGATGCATATAATGGTGAATAAAAGGTACATGTGGAAGTATGACACATGTGTTGGGCATGAAGCCCGTATAAAAAAGCTTCTGTTAAAGAAGCCCCCAGGTATAATGAGTGCTAGGAGCACATCAAGTGTGTGTGAACAATGTGCAAATCAGCCTATCAAAGGCATTGAAAAAAAAGTGGGAAGAAGGAGGGGGACAAGAGACAGTGAAAATGTAAAAGGTGGACGGAGGAGGGAGACGAACTTTGAGTCCAGCGTTAGGCGTAGGATCTTCGGAGACGGGCTGCGTTCCATGGGTTCGGCTCGAGTCAGTTGTCAGATGCGTTACATAGACGGTATGCTCCGCCGGTCAGGACTTGGTCGATGATGAAGGAACCTTCCCACTTGGGCTTAAGTTTGTCCTTTTTCTTGTCCGGCAGGCGTAGAACAAGTTCGCCAACATTGTAAGTTTTGGCCCGTACTTCTCTGCTTTGATATCTTCGAGCCTGCTGCTGATAGAACGCGGAACGAGCTTTTGCCACGTCCCGCTCCTCCTCTAAGGCGTTCAAACTGTCCTGCCGATCCAACTCGGCTTCTTTTTCTTCGTACATGCGCACGCGAGGTGAGTCATGAATTATATCGCAGGGCAGAACTGCCTCTGCGCCGTACACCATAAAAAATGGTGTGAATCCAGTAGTTCGGTTTGGCGTGGTCCGCAGCCCCCAGAGTACGGAGTCGAGCTCCTTTACCCAGTGCGTGTTAGATTCCTTGAGGGACCGCACTAGTCTGGGTTTGATGCCGCTCATGATTAGACCATTTGCTCGCTCGACTTGACCGTTAGTTTGGGGGTGATAGACTGAAGCGTAGTTGAGCTTGATGCCCATATTTTTGCACCAGAGTTTAACCTCGTCGGTCGTGAAGTTCGTGCTGTTATTAGTGATGATGCTGTGGGGGACACCATAACGGTGTACTACCCCGGATATGAAGTCTATCACGGGTCCGGATTCGGCCGTTTTAACTGGCTTGGCCTCTATCCATTTGGTGAATTTGTCCACCATGACCAATAGGCATTTTTGCTTGTGGGTTCCCCCTTTAAGGGGTCCAACCATATCAAGCCCCCAGACCGCGAACGGCCAGGTGATGGGTATAGTTTTGAGGGCGGTGGGTGGCATGTGGCTTTGATTAGCAAAGAGCTGGCAACCGACGCATCATTGGACTAAGTCCTGAGCATCTGCCCGGGCAGTTGGCCAATAAAATCCTGTACGGAAGGCCTTGCCTACAAGGGCCCGGGCTGCGGCGTGGTGCCCACCGAGTCCGGCGTGAATTTCAGCCAGGAGATTTCGCCCTTCATCTTTGGAGATACACCTTTGAAGGACTCCGGTTGTGCTTTTCTTATAAAGTTGTCCCTCATGGACCTTGTAGGCTTTAGATCGCCGAACTATGCAGCAGGCCTCATTTTGGTCTTTGGGGAGTTCCTGCCTAGTTAAGTAGGCTAGGAATGGTTCTGTCCACGGGGCGATTACTGCCATTATTTCGTGGGCTGAGGGTGTTATTTCATTGGCTAAGCCACCGATTGTGTCAGAATGTTCCGTGTTGGGTGGCGCGGTTGGTTCCGGGTTGCTATTTCTGGACTCCTCTTCCCATAGTACGGATGGCTTAAAGAGCCGCTCCAGGAAGATGTTTGGAGGGACGGCGTCGCGTTTTGCGCCGATGCGTGCCAACACGTCGGCTGCCTGGTTGTTGTCCCGGGCTACGTGGTGGAATTCGAGTCCTTCGAACCGAGCTGACATTTTTAAGACGGCGTTACGGTAGGCTGCCATTTTCGGATCCTTGGCGTCAAAGTCTCCATTTACCTGGGATATTGCGAGGTTTGAATCCCCACGGACCTCTAGGCGTTGAATGCCCATGGAGATGGCCATCCGGAGACCATGTAGAAGGGCCTCGTATTCGGCTGCGTTGTTGGAGTCCGTGTACATTATTTGAAGTACGTATTGGACTGTACCTCCGGTTGGGGACGTCAAGACGACGCCAGCCCCCAAGCCGGCCAACATTTTAGAGCCGTCGAAGTGCATAATCCAATTGGAGTATGCACCGTACTCTTTAGGGAGTTCGGCTTCAGTCCATTCGGCGACGAAGTCAGCCAAAACTTGCGACTTTATAGCTCGCCGCGGTTTGTAGGTTATATCGAATGGTAAAAGCTCAATGGCCCATTTTGCAATCCTGCCCGTCGCGTCGCGATTGTTTATGATGTCGTTGAGAGGTACTTCAGAGGCCACTGTTATCGAACACTCTTGAAAGTAGTGTCGCAGCTTCAGGGATGCCATGAACACCGCGTACGCTATCTTTTGATAATGTGGGTACCGGGACTTACATGGAGTTAGGACAGTGGATACGTAGTAAACTGGTTTTTGAAGAGGGAATTTGTGCCCTTCTGTTTCTCGTTCGACGACGAGCACCGCGCTTACAACTTGATGTGTTGCCGCGATATATAACAACATTGGTTCGCCCAAGTTAGGCGCGGCCAGGACCGGATTGGTTGCCAGTATGGCCTTTATGTCTTCGAGTCCGGCTGTGGCAGCATCCATCCATTCAAAGTGTTCGGTGCGCTTGAGGGTGCGGTAGAGGGGCAATGCCTTTTCTCCCAAACGGGAGATGAAGCGGCTTAGGGCCGCCATGCATCCAGTCAATTTTTGTATTTGTTTGAGGTATTTTGGGATGTCCAATTGTGACAGAGCTCGGATCTTGGCTGGGTTTGCTTCAATTCCTCTACCGGATACAATGAAGCCCAAGAGCTTTCCGGCTGGTACGCCGAAAATGCATATTTCCGGGTTAAGCTTAATGTCATATGCTCGGAGGTTGTCGAATGTGAGTCTCAAATCGTCTATTAGAGTTTTGACGTGTTTGGTTTTGACGACCACATCGTCTACGTATGCCTCCACTGTTTTGCCGATCTGGGTAGCCAGACATGTCTGAATCATGCGCTGATATGTTGCGCCGGCATTTTTAAGTCCGAAGGGCATTGTGTTGAAGCAGAATGGCCCGTATGGAGTAATGAATGCCGTTGCGGCCTGGTCTGTTTCCGCCATCTTGATTTTATGGTATCCGGAGTAGGCGTCGAGGAAACACAATGAATCGTGCCCCGCGGTAGCATCGATGATTTGGTCGATGCGGGGGAGAGGGAAAGGATCCTTTGGACAGGCCTTATTAAGGTCTTTAAAATCCACACAAAGGCGCCTGGATTTGTCCTTTTTTGGTACCATTACCAGGTTTGCTAGCCAGTCCGGATGTTTTATATCTCTGATGAATCCGGCTTCCAATAGTTTGGCTAGCTCCTCTCCCATTGCCTGTCTTTTGGGTTCGGAAAATCGTCGAAGAGCCCGTTTGAATGGCTTGAATCCTTTTAGGATATTTAGGCTGTGCTCTGCCAGCCTGCGTGGGATTCCTGGTATATCTGAAGGGTGCCAGGCAAAAATGTCCCAATTTTCCCGAAGGAATTCTCGTAGTGCGGCTTCTACATCAGGGTTTAATTGTGCCCCAATGGAAGCCGTCTTTGTGGGGTCCGTAGGATTGACCTGGAATTTGACTATTTCTTCTGCTGGTTTGAAAGACGTGGACTTAGATCTCTTGTCGAGTATCACATCGTCCCTATTCACCATGGAGCGTAGTGCCGTGAGTTCTTCTGCCGCTAGTGCTTCGGATAGTGCCTCTAGGGCTAGTGCGACTGTCTTGTTTTCGGCGCGGAGTGCTATGTCCGGATCACTGACCAGAGTGATGATTCCATTGGGCCCGGGCATTTTGAGCTTCATGTACCCGAAATGGGGTATGGCTTGGAAAATTGTGAATGACTCTCGTCCTAATAGAGCGTGATATCCGCTGCTGAACGGGGCCACTTGGAACGTGACTTCCTCGGACCTGTAGTTGTCTGGCGAGCCGAACACCACATCTAGTGTGATTTTTCCTGTGCAGCGTACTTCCTGACTAGGGATTATTCCTCTAAAGGTTGTGCTGCTTCGCTCAATGCGGCTCCAGTCTATTTCCATTTTTTGGAGAGTTTCCTCGTAGATGAGGTTTAATCCGCTGCCACCATCCATGAGTACCTTGGTAAGACGAAAGCCGTCCACTATGGGACTAAGGACCAATGCGGCTGGTGCTCGGGCTGTTCGGAATTTAGGTTCGTCGCTGGCATTGAAGGTGATAGCCGTGTCGCTCCATGGATTTGTTGTTGCTACTTGGTAGACTTCGGCAAGGCTGCGGATTGTTCGTTTCCGCATATTATTTGATGCGAAAGTCTCGAAGACTGTTGATACCGTAGTGGTGCTGTTGGGCTGGTTGTCCGGGGCTAGAAGCCCTTCGCCACTTTTGGCCACCTGCCATAGTATCCAACATGCTCGAAGGCTATGTGTTGGAGTGGCGCCTTCTGCATTATGGATTTTGCAGGGTCCGCTGAGCCATTCTTCCAGTACGGTTCCGTACTCTTTGGGGGGGTTTTGCTTTTTGGTTTTTGACCCAGGTGCTTTAGTGTTGTGCACCCTTTTATTCCGGACTAAGGTTGTTCAGGGCCAGATTGTCCCAAAATCTAGTTTCGGTTTTCCAGGCACTCTCCATCGCACAGTATTTTCGTACAATGGTCGCCAGGTCGGCGAAGCGCGTGACCTCACGACGACTTATGGCGTTCATGATTCCCTTGTCCGTGCAATTATTGCCGAAAATAGAGATTGCGCTTTCCTCATGGCAGTCCTTTATCCCGTCCATAACCAGGAGGAATCTGGCCCAGTAATGATGTACTGTTTCATCGGGCTCTTGCCGTATTTGAGATAGATCGCTTGTGTTTGGGTGGCAGGTGGAACTAAATTCAGAGCCCCGCCCAATCTGAGGCTCAAAGGCCGAGGAATTTCTGGATTTGGAAGCTTGGATTGCTGGAGGCCGTCCAACGAATCTAGTCCGCTGCCTGACTTTAGGTTCAGTACTCGATTGACGTCCGTCCCTCTGCGAGAATCCAACATGGAGGGATCGGGGATCTGGACATAACTGGTTCTTAACATGGGGGAAGAGTTGCCGCGTTGTTCTTCTACCATAGCCACATGGTGGGTAGCCTGGGGAGAGTTAATTTCTCTCAGATCGGTTTTAAGCCCAATCTGATCGTAGTCTGTAGCGACTCCCAGGGCGGCGATGCGATCCAAGAGCTCGTTTACGGAAGAGAGCTCCATCGGATCCAGCTGCTCGGCGAATTCCAATTTAATGCGAAGATCGCTTTTGATGACCCGAGAGGTCATCGTCGAAGCGGTGGCCGGACAGGCAGTCATAAGAAAACCACCCAGCCAGATAGCTTGACCGGCGGCCAAAGCTCCTTTGGCAATGGTACCGTCTTTAAAGACGGGAAGATGCATCCTTCCTGATTGCGACGGCACAGAGGAACTCTCAGTGAAAGCAGCAATGTCGGTGTCAAAACCGGCGGATCTCGGGTAGGGGGTCCTGAACTGTGCGTCTAGGCGGATGGTAACAGGAGGCAAGGGACATGATGTTTTACCCAGGTTTGGGCCCTCTTGATGGAGGTAAAACCCTACGTCCTGCTTGATTGATATTGATGATGTGGGTATTACAAGAGTATATCTACCACGAGATCAAGGAGGCTAAACCCTAGAAGCTAGCCTATGGTATGATTGTTGTTGTTCTACGGACTAAACCATCCGGTTTATATAGACACCGGAGTGGGCTAGGGTTGCACAAAGTCGGTTACAATGGTAGGAGATCTACATATCCGTATCGCCAAGCTTGCCTTCCATGCCAAGGAAAGTCCCATCCGGACACGGGACAAAGTCTTCAATCTTGTATCTTCATAGTCTTGGAGTCCGGCCGATGATGATAGTTCGGCTATCCGGACACCCCCTAGTCCAGGACTCCCTCACTAGGACTAAAGGACAACCTTTGGTCCCGGTTCAAGCCACCAACTGGGAATAATGGTGGTGGTCCAGAAGCGAGGCCCATTGGTCCTGGTTCTTGGCTGGAACCGGAACCAAAGGGGTCAGACAAATCGGGACCAATGGCCCCCGAGGCCCGACCGGCGCCCTGGCCTCATGAACCTGGACTGGTGCACCCTTTGGTCCCCGTTTGTGAGTGAACCGGGATTAATGCCTTTACCCAGGCCTCAACCAAAGCCCTGTTTTCTACTAGTGTATGTTCGTCATCGTCGTTCTTCGTTGGTCGTATCACCGTAAGTGGAAGTACTCGGTGTCGGGACTGGGTCAATAATTGGTATCAAAGTCATTTTGATATTCTAGTGACGAGATTTAAGGAAATATGCCCTAGAGGCAATAATAAAGTTGTTATTTTATGTTTCCTTATTTCATGATAAATGTTTATTATTCATGCTAGAATTGTATTAATCGGAAATTTGATACATGTGTGGATACATAGACAAAACACTGTGTCCCTAGTAAGCCTCTGCTAGAATGGCTCGTTAATCAAAGATGGTTATTTTTCCTAACCATAGACATGTGTTGTCATTTGATGAACGGGTTCACATCATTAGGAGAATGATGTGATGGACAAGACCCATCCGTTAGCTTAGCATTATGATCATTCAGTTTTATTGCTATTGTTTTCTTCATGTCAAATACATATTACTTCGACTATGAGATTATGCAACTCCCGGATACCGGTGTGATGTGATGGACAAGACCCATCCATTAGTAACAAAAGTGCAGCAAGGTAGCCCAATCCTTTTGGGGCAAATGACAGGCCAAAACGGTCTCTTATGATAAGCAAAGTGTTCTTGAGGGTACACATGAATTTCATCTAGTCACTTTCATCATGTTGGCTTAATTCGTGTTTGCTACTTTGATAATTTGGTATGTGGGTGGACCGGTGCTTAGGTGCTGTTCTTACTTGAACAAACTCCTACTTATGATTACCGTCTCGCAAGAATCCGCAACTACGAGAAAAGTATGAAGAATAAATTCTAACCACAGCATTAAACTTTTGGATCCAATCGGTCCCTTATGGAATAACACATAAACTGGGGTTTAAGGTTCTGTTACTCTTGTAACCCATAATCTAATAACTACTCCACAATGCATTCCCTTAGGCCCGAATATGGTGAAGTTCCATGTAGTCGACGTTCACATGACACCACTAAGAGAATGACAACATACATATCATCAAAATATCGAACACATATCAAGTTCACATGATTACTTGCAACATGATTTCTCCCATGACCTCAAGAACGAAAGTAAATACTCAAAAATGATAATCATGCTCAAGATAAGAGGGGTATTAAATATCATAATGGATCTGAATATATAATTTTCCACCAAATAAACCATATAGTGATCAACCACAAGATGTAATCAACACTACTAGTCACCCACGAGCACCAATCTATAGTCCCGGTACAAAGTTTGAACACAAGAGTTGAACTAGGGTTTGAGAGGAGTTGGTTATGTTGAATACGTTGATGAAGATAGCCCTCCCCAAGATGGGAGAGTTGTTGGTGATGATGATGACGATGATTTCCCCCTTCGGGAGGGAAGTTCCCCCGGCGGAATTGCTCCACCGGAGGGCAAAGGTTCTCCTACCCAAGTTCTGCCTCGAGGCAGTGGCGCTTCGTCCCTAAAGTCCTCTCCCTAATTATTTTAGGTCAAAGTGACTTATATACCAAAAGATGGGCACCGGAGGTGGGCCGAGGAGGGCAGCACCCACCAGGGCGCGCCTGGGCCTCCTGGCATGCCCAGGTTGGTCGTGCCCACCTGGTGTCCCCCTCTGGTACTGATTTGCTCCAATAATTCTTTAGAATTCCATAAAATATCCTTGGGAAGTTTAGCTCATTTGGAGTTGTGCGGAATAAGTAGCTTGACGTAGCTTTTTTAGGTCCAGATTTCCAGCTGCCAGAATTCTCCCCCTTTGTGCATACCTTGCATATTATGAGAGAAAAGGCATTATAATTGCTCCAAAAGGCATTATTACACAATAAAACAACATAAAAATAGTAGGAAAACATGATGCAAAATCGACGTATCAACTCCCCCAAGCTTAGACCTTGCTTGTCCTCTAGCGAAAACCAAAATCGAAAAACATGTCCACACGCTTAGAGAGAGAGAGAGGTGTCGATAAAAACAAAAATATGGACATAGCAGCATCATGTGACTTATTATAACAACAACAAACTTTAACATAAAAAAATTATCATAGAACTTTTATCATAGACTTCTTATGAACAAGTGACAATTCATCACAACATGGAAGTATAAAGCATAAACTCTATTGGAAACCAACAAACTATGTTCTTAGTCAACTTTGCAACTACAATTCATCAACTTTTCAGGAAGGGTCACGTGTCGGAGCCTTTAGACAAGTCCACATGCTCAGCCATCATTTAGTCTTCTATGATTGCTAACACCCGCCATGTACACATGAGCAAAACGTTTCAACCGAACACATAGAAAGACATGGGCTTATAGTTCCGCCTCCCAACGCATTCACCTCAAGGGTGATGTCAATAATAATAACTCATGCTACCCATATTCAACTAGATATATATAGAGAAAAATAAAATGAATAGAGAGAAAACTTTGACTCTTGCATGAAAGTAAATACGTGAAAAATAAAGGATAGATCCTTTGCAAAGGAAAGCAGAGGTTGCCATGCATTTTTTATTTGTATGCTCAACCCCTTCGTGCAAGAGAATGTCATGTTATATTGCCCCTTGTAATGGCAACCTTTATTATGCAGTCTGTCACTTTTATTCTTCACCATCACAAGTTCGTACAACGCTCATTTTTCCCTTACACTAAATGATCTCACACTTTTAGAAGCAATTTTATTGCCCTTTTTGCACCGATGAGAACTTACTTGAAGGATCTTACTCAATCCATAGGTAGGTACGGTGGAATCTCAAACAAGACTTGGGTTTAAGGGTTTTGGATGCACAAGTAGTATCTCTACTTAGTGCGGAGTTTTTGGCTAGCAAGGATAGGGGCAAGAACCACATGTTGAAGGATCTATGACAATATAACTTCTATATGAATATGAAAAACATGAATCATTAAGTTGTCTTCCTTGTCCAACGTCAACAATTTTGGCATATAATATTTTGATGGGTGCTCACAACCGCAAAAGATTTCCAGGATAGTGTATTTATATGTGAATCTTCTCTTCCCTTATTAATTCTTTCATGAGTTGCATCATTGACCAATGCTATGTTTGTCAATCTACAATAAAATTTTCTACTTATACTTTTCCTTGTGTAATGTCATCACCTACCATAAGTTTAGCATATGATCTTTTTCATTATTTCCTTTCTTTTTATTAAAACAAGAAAGTAAAGAAGGCTAAACTCAAACTAAACTTTATTATATATCTTGCACACGATTACAAGGATTGATCACTAAGCGAACTCTCAAAAATAAAGGATCAAGCTAAACTTTTATTCATCTAAAAGCAAAAGATAACCATGGATCGAACTGAAAGTAAAGGCAAAAGATAGTGGAGCTGATAAGACACTAGGGCACCTCCCCCATATCCTTGGAGAAGTCCAAGGGGAGTGCCCATACCCAATACTCGGTTTTCTTTTGGTGGTGAAGAAGGAGGTGGTGGTGATGAAGTAGAAGCGATCCGGTCTAATACATCTATGAGGGTATCTCTCAAGCTGCGAATCTCCTGGATAGCTTGATGAAGTAGCTCAGTGTTCTTCTCTACTTTAGCCATGATATGTTTATTTTCCGGGCCCCAAGAGCTTGTCCCTTCATCACTTTCTCTTGGACGAGATATGTCCCAATTGGATGGTATATGCACCCGAGGAGTGTTTTTGAACCCATAGTTATGAATCAAATTGTGAAAATTGTTTTGATGTAACCTTTGTAGAGGTCTCCTTGTAGGGAGTTCTTCCTGATCTCTTGGGACTCCTTGATTGTTTATGGGTCTCATGGCTTGATGGGGGTTAGGATGAGTGGAGATGCCAGCCAGAGTGCCTCTCTCAGAGGCCGGAGGGTGAAGTCCAAACGAGTCCCCCTCATCTTCCGCCATAACGACCTCTTAAAATCCATCTCCCCTGGATTCTTCTTGAATCAACCAAGCGTCGCCTTCTTCAGTGTTGGAGGAGGGAGAAGACATGATGCCTGGCTCAACAGATCTGGCAGAAAAACAGCGAGAAAAGAAAACAGGAGATTTCTCCGTGATACGGAGGTCAACGGGTTCGGGAGGTATATAAAGATTTTTTATCTTGGGGAACGAGCAGAACGGAAGAAAAACGGAGTCCGGAAAGTACCCGAGGTGGGCACAACCCACCGGGGCGCGCCTGGCATGCCAGGCGCGCCCTGGTGTATCGTGCCCACCAGGGTCACTTTCCTAGAAGTTTCTTATTTTCCTAATTTTTAAATATTCCAAAACTGACAAAAAATATTTTTGCGGATTTTTCGGAGTCCATTTACTTATCGTATCACGTACCTCCTTTTTTCATGATTCTGGAGTGTTCCGGAAGGTTTCCTTTATGTGTTCTTCCGGTGTCAAAGTTTGGATGATATTGCTTTCAACATTAATGGGCGTACCTGAGATATAGTGTTTTATTCGTTGCACATTGACAACCTTTGAGTTAGTACCTTTCGCATTATTTATTTTAGTAGCTCCGGATCAATAGACCTCCTCGATGACATAGGGTCCTTCCCATTTGGAGAGGAGTTTTCCTGCAAAGAATCTAAAACGAGAGTTGTACAAAAGAACATATTCTCCAACTTTGAACTCATGCTTTTGGATTCTTTTGTCATGCCATATTCTAACTTTTTCTTTGAATAACTTTGCATTTTCATAAGCCTGGGTTCTCCATTCATCTAATGAGGTAATATCGAATAGCCTCTTTCCACCAGCAAGTTTGAAATCATAATTGAGTTCTTTAATTGCCAATATGCTTTGTGTTCTAACTCAAGAGGCAAATGACAAGCTTTTCCATAAACCATTTTATATGGAGACATACCCATATGATTTTGTAAGATTAGTTTTATTTCTTTACTGCTAGGTTCAACTTGACCACTAGACTGAGGATGATAAGGTGATGCAATTCTATGGTTAACATCATACTTAGCAAGCATTTTACGGAAAGCACCATAGACTCTATTAAAATGCTTAAGGAAGTTATTTTCCCAAGGTTTAGAGTCCCTAGATATTTAATGACTGATGGTGGTTCACACTTTATTCATGGTGCTTTCCGTAAAATGCTTGCTAAGTATGATGTTAACCATAGAATTGCATCACCTTATCATCCTCAGTCTAGTGGTCAAGTTGAACCTAGCAATAAAGAAATAAAACTAATCTTACAAAAGACTGTCAATATGAACTAAATTTGAATTCGTTTCTCTATTTGAATAAGATCTACAGTAATGATTGTTGTGAAGTCAAAGCATTTGAATTCGTTTTCTGTTTTAATAAGATCTACAATTATCATTATTGTCAAGTTAAACCATCGTTTGTGTATTATCTTCACAGCACACCACATGATTAGTCTCGAGTTACATATGAACTATGTGTACTATATGAACTCGAACTCGATTTTTGAATCCACTTTATGTTGATTTCAAATCACATTACATTTCTAGCTCTAGCTAGAGCTTCATAATCTAAACCATGTCTCGGATGTATAATGTGTTTATCACATTATGTATGGTGCCCCGCCCCCTACGCCTACAAAGTATTTAGACGTGAGTTGCAAACACCACACATTACCACAAATTCAAATAAAATGTTAGAATGTTCGATATATAGTATTGTTTAGATTGTTCGATATTTAGTTGTAAGCTGCAAATGCCACACATCATCACAAATTCAAATAAAATGGAGATTGTTTGATGTATAGTATGGTTTAGATTGTTCGACATTTAGCTGTGAGTTGCAAACGCCATGCATTATCACATTATGGTATAACATGTGCACAACATGTGTATCACCGCTATATTCATGCATGCATATGTTTAAAACACTATGCTCTCCTATTCAAATATATGAATCCGCTTTCATATCAAATTATGATCTTTGTTAGTCTCTTACACCCACACAATCCTCTACCCTTTTGTCGAAGTAATGGGCCACGGGTAGGCTAACCCGAGCCCAGGACATTTCAAGACATCGGGGCAGGCCGCGCCCCTGAGGCCGAGCCCCAGGAGCGACTCCAAAATATGCCGAGTCCCAGACGGGGACTCCCAGATAAGCCGACTCCAAGCTGGCGACTTCCAGAGAGGCCGACTATGGAGAGTCGGCCCAAGACTCCTCCCTTATCCCGAAGTACGACGCGGGGTACGGTCACGGCATGGCCGTTCCCCCTGCTTACGAAGGGCCGGCATGGCTACAGTGAGCCGTATCGCTGGAAGATCCCCGGCGAGATGCGGCACTGTTGCCATGCCTGCCCTGATCTCAGCCACAGTACGTAGTACACTGTGCCCACGACGCCGGCCTGTACAACCCGAAGGCGGTGGGGCCGCCTGTCAGTGGGTGGGCCGAAGGCGTCCTGGGCAACCCGAAGACGGACCTGTGGGAGTCGGCCGACTCCTCCCGGGCCCACGAGCCATTAATCAGATAAGATGGGGAATGGCGACAGTGATCGCCCGATAGACGGCGGCACTGTTGCCACGACCCGATGACCGAGCCCGCGTCATCAGGAGCACCGCTACAGTATCAAGCCTGTCCGCGGGACCCGCTAGTCGGCGGGCCCCAGAAGCCGGCGGGAAGGACGGCGGCCTGAGAGACAGACGGCTGGGACCCGCGCCCAGCCGGATTACTATTTTACCCACAGGGGGTAGGCCTATATAAACCCCCCGGGGCACCCATGCAAAGGGTTCGGACCTAGAGAGAGAGATAGACCAGATAGCCCAGGGAGGAGAGAGCTAACCTTGCCCTCTCCTACCTCCAGAAACAGCTCCAGGAGCACCATTGTAGTCACTTTGCTTTAGTGATCACGCGGAGACCCCGCAGAGCAACAGTAGGGGTGTTATCTTCTAGGAGAGCCCTGAAGCTGGGTAAGTTCCGCCGGCGTGCATGTCTTCGCCTCATCCCGCTTTCAGGCACCGGCGACGTTCTACTCGCTCCCACCATGATAAGCCATCCTTTGGCATATGTCGTATCCAACCCCCCGACATTTGGCGCCCACCGTGGGGCGAGGTGCACCGTCGTCCGGAGATCTGCTCTGGACGGGAACCCTGTTCCTACCCGGCGAGCACAGCCAGCCCGGCACGCCGGACGGCGTCTGTGCCGACGCGCTACGCGGCGCTAAGATCGCCTGTGCAGCCGGCTGCCTCGCCAATCTTGTCGGCGAGGTTCGCCTCTCCGACGAGCCTGCGCCCGACGCAGGCACGAGTGGCCCCGAGAGCCTCCTCGCGGGCCTCCACGACCAACTCCATGTCACCGGCGAGCCTGCCGCGGACCTGGAGTCCATAGGATCCACCGACCCGATGCTGGTCGACTCCGACACCGCGTCGCTTGACGCGTTCCCCACCAATGTGGTGGTCTACGATGAGCCGCTCTCGTATGCGAGGTGCGGCGGAAGCACCGTCACTGAGGTCCTCGTCCTCGAGCACGGCGAGCGCTCCGGCGAAGGAGCGCATGACCCGTTTGACGCGGCCCTGCGAGACCTTGCAGCACCGATTCCGGAAGACGCCAACGCCGGGACGCTGGAGGCGCTCCGCCTTCAGCTCATCGAAGGCGCGAAGAAGCTGGCAAGCATGAGGCGCTTGTCAGAAGCTTACCAACGAGAGATGGATCACGCCGTAGGCGGCTCGCCGGCTCCAACCGGGCCTAGCCACCTAGTCGCGGTCCGACAGCGCGGCGCGGCAATCGCCAACCTCTTCGGGGCCGATCGCCCTGTGTATGCCATGCCCGCAGAGAATATCCGTGCCGCCCAGGCGGCAGCAGACGAGCTCGACAACTTCGAAGGCGAAGAGCACCGCATAATGACGGAGCGAGTTCAGCAGCTCCTCGACGCGGCTGCCGCGCAGAATGATGCCGGCTGCCGCACCGAGGCGCCGCAGCGCCAAAACGATGACCCACCGCCTCGCCGAGACCAAGCTGCAGTGTCTCGAACGCGAACTGGCGGGGCCCGTGGGAAGAAGGACAAGGAGCCGGCTGCCAGCCGCAGTCGGACTCACATTACCGTCGAGCGCGACCAAGACGGCCGCCCTAGAGCGGTGGAACAGCGGGACGACTACTTGCCTCCCCCTCCTCGCAGAGAAAGACAAGTCTCCCCGCCGCTCGTGGAACATCTGACTCTCGGCGACCGCCTTGGCCGCCGAGAGGGAGTCGGAGAGAACGACGCCCGCCACCGGATCGACCGACTCCACCGATTCCTGGCGCTGGAAGAAGAAGACGAGTTGGGTCCCCCCTGCTTTGTACCCCGCATCCGGGACGAGCCCTTTCCCAAAGGGTTCACGCTCCCCCGAGACACGCCCAAATATACCGGCACCGTGAAGCCGGAAGATTGGCTGATCGACTACTCCACAGCCGTCAACATAGCGAACGGCAACAAGCGTTTTGCCGTAAGATACGTCCCGCTCATGCTCCAGGGCTTGGCCCGGACGTGGTTAAACAGTCTGAAGCCTCGCATCAACAATAGCTGGGTCGACTTCACCGAGGCTTTCGTCCGCAACTTCACGAGCACGTACAAGCGACCTCCCAAGCCACGCCAGCTCTCCTTGTGCGTGCAAGGCCCTGACGAGTCTACTCGCGACTACCTCATGCGATGGGGCGAACTCCGGAACTCCTGCGAGGGTGTGCACGAGGTGCAGGCCATCGAGTACTTTACTGCCGGGTGCAGAGAAGGCACCCTCCTCAAGCACAAGCTCCTCTGTGACGAGCCGGAGACCCTCGATGAGCTGCTGATCACAGTAGACAAGTACGCCACGGCCGACTCCTCCATGAAGGCGGAGATTCGGGTCAGCACAACTGGCAAAGCCGCCCCTCAGGCTCCAAGAACTCCGGCTGGAGACACCAGTCGGCGGCAACAGCAGAATGACCAGAAGCGCAAAGCCCCGCAGCCGACTTCCAGCAGTCAGCAAGTGGCAACGGCAGAGGACCAGCAGCTGGAGGGACCGCCTCCGGCGAAGCGGCAGAAGGGCGGCAAGTCCAACTGGCTGCCGGCTTTCTCCTACGAGTAGGCTCTAGATGGCCCCTGCAAGTTTCACAGCGGCGCGAAGCCGTCAAACCACACCACTAGGAAATGCCACTGGCTGACCAGAATCGCCAAGGGGGACGGCCTGCTCCCTCCCGCTCCTGCTGGGCCGCCTCCTCCACCACCGCCCCAGCAGCCGGCCGTCAGGCCAGTCGGCGCGATACAAGACGAGTTCCCAGATGAGCACGGAGCGTATGTGGTGTTCACCAGTGTAGCGGATGACCGGCGCAGCAGGCGCCAACAGCAGCAAGAAGTGAATGCGGTTGCATAAAGCACTCCAGAGTTCATGCATTGGTCCGAGAAGCCTATCAGTTGGAGCAGAGCTGATCACCCAGAAGTGATGCCGAGTCCAGGCTCCTACGCCTTGGTCTTAGGCGCCACACTCGCCACAGATAGGCGGGCCGCTCGCTTCTCGCGAGTATTGATAGACGGAGGCAGCAGTATCAACATCCTGTACAAGGATACAATGGAGAAATTGGGAATCAAGCGAAGATAGCTTCAGAGCAGCCGGACCGTGTTCCACGGAATCGTTCCTGGCCTTTCCTACTCGCCAATCGGCAAGATCATGATAGATGTCCTCTTCGGAGACAAGGGTCATTTCCGACGAGAGCCAGTTTGGTTTGGGGTGGCGGACCTTGAGAGCCCATATCATGCACTGCTTGGCCGACCCGCCTTGGCCAAGTTCATGGCGGTCCCCCACTACGCCTACCTCAAGATGAAGATGCCGAGTTCCAAGGGAATCCTAACCATGTCCGGCGACTACAGGAAGTCGTCCGCTTGCGCGGCCGAAAGCAGTCGGCTGGCCGAGTCCTTGGTGATCGCAGTTGAGAAACGGCTCCTTGATCGGGTCATGGCGATGGTCGGCAAGCAACCCGAGTTATCGCCCGACCCCAAGGAGTCGGAAGCAGAAGGATCATTCAAGCCGGCCAGAGAAACAAAGAAGATACCGTTGGACCCGGAGCACCCGGAGAGGTACCTGTCATGGTCACAGGCCTTGACAGCAAATAGGAAGGCGAGCTCGTCGATTTCCTCCGTGAGAATCGCGACATCTTCGCATGGTCCCCCAAGGACATGCCTGGTGTCCCGATGGAATTCGCCGAGCACGAATTACACGTCTGATCTGATATGAAGCCCATCAGGCAGCCCTTGCGCCGCCTGTCAGAAGAAAAAAGAAGAGTTGTTGGAGAAGAAATAGCCCGGCTCCTTGCAGCCGGCTTCATCATGGAAGTATTTTTTCCAGAGTGGCTGGCAAACCCAGTACTGGTGCTGAAGAAGAACAAGCAGTGGCGGATGTGCATTGATTACACGAGCCTCAACAAAGCCTACCCCAAGGACCCATTTGCTCTGCCAAGAATTGATCAGGTGATAGACTCCACAGCCGGATGCGAGTTGTTGAGTTTCCTAGATGCATATTCAGGATATCATCAGATCAAGCTGAACCCGGCTGACAGACTAAAGACCGCCTTCATCACGCCGTTTGGAGCCCTCTGCTACCTGACCATGATGTTCGGCTTAAGAAACGCCGGTGCCACCTTTCAGCGTTGCATGAAGAAGTGCCTCCTGAAGCAACTCGGCAGAAATACCCACATCTATGTGGATGACGTGGTGGTGAAGACAGAGAAGCGTGGAACCTTGCTGGAGGACCTCAAGGAGACATTTGAGAATCTGCGCCGATTCCAGATCAAGCTCAACCCGGAGAAGTGCATTTTCGGAGTACCAGCCGGCCAGCTCCTCGGTTTCCTGGTCTCCGAACGTGGCATAGAGTGCAATCCTGTAAAGATCAAGGCCATCGAAAGGATGGAGGCACCCAGACGACTGTTAGATGTGCAGAAGTTCACCGGCTGTTTGGCATCCATCAGCCGATTCATCAGTCGACTAGGCGAGAAGGCTCTCCCCTTGTATCAGCTCATGAAGAAGACGACCTTCTTTGAGTGGACTCCCAAGGCGGACGAGGCTTTTCTTCAACTAAAGAAGATGTTGACTACTCCCCCTGTGCTGGCGGCTCCGACTCCCAAAGAGCCCATGCTCCTATACATTGCCGCCACCAACCGAGTAGTCAGCACGGTCATTGTAGTCGAGCGCAAGGAGGAAGGCAAGGCGCTACCCGTCCAGAGACCGGTATATTACTTGAGCGAGGTGCTGTCGACCTCCAAGCAGAACTACCCCCATTATCAGAAGATGTGCTACGGCGAGCATTTTGCCGCCAAGAAATTGAAGCCTTACTTCCAGGAGCATCCAATCACCGTGGTCTGCACAGCTCCACTGGCTGAGATCATCGAAAGCCGAGATGCTTCTGGCCGGGTGGCCAAATGGGCCATTGACCTGGCTCCCTACACCATCTACTACAAGCCCCGCACTGCCATCAAGTCACAAGCACTGGCCGACTTCCTCATTGACTGGGCCGAGACCCAATATCTGCCGCCAGCGCCCGACTCCACCCATTGGCGGATGCACTTCGACGGCTCCAAAATGCGCACCGGCTTGGGAGCCGGCATCGTCCTCACCTCCCCCAAGGGCGACAAACTCAGATATGCGCTGCAGATCCACTTCGCCGCCTCCAACAATGTGGCCGAGTATGAGGCGCTCATCCATGGGCTCCGGCTTGCCAAAGAACTCGGCATTCGCCGGATCCTGTGTTATGGCGACTCTGACTTGGTAGTCCAGCAATCATCTGGCGATTGGGATGCCAAGGACGCAAATATGGCGAGCTACCGTTTCCTCGTCCAACAACTCAGAGGATACTTCGAGGGGTGCGAGTTCCTCCACGTGCCAAGGAACGACAACAACCAAGCAGACGCCTTGGCACGGATCGGCTCCACCCGCCAGGCAATACCATCTGGTATCGCCCTCCGGCGCCTCCTCAAGCCTTCTATCAAGCCGTCACCCGAATCAGATTCAATCTATGTGCCGGCTCCGCCTGAGGAGGACGGATCCGACTCCAAGAAACATACAGTCGAAGCCGGCCCGGGGACTGCAGTAGCAAGAGCGAAGACTCCAGAGCTCGGCCTGGGGACTACTCCAGTCGGCCCCGGGACTTTGTCAAATCAGCAAGCGGCTGCGGACTCCAACCCGCCGACTCCCAGCCCGGCCGCCCTTATCCAAATCGCGCTAGTGGCAGTTGAAGAAATAGCAGCACCTTCATGGGCCCAGCCCATCCTCAGATTCTTAGTAATCAGAGAGCTACCAACTGATGAAATCTTGGCTCGGCAAGTGCAACGCCGAGCAGCAGCATACACCATAGTCAACAGAGAGCTGGTCAGGCGCAGCGTTACCAACGTCTTCCAACGCTGCGTCGAAGAAGAACAAGGTCAGGCAATCCTCAGAGACATCCACGAAGGCGAGTGCGGTCACCATGCGGCCTCAAGGGCACTCGTCGCCAAAGCCTTCCGGCACGGTTTTTTCTGGCCAACCGCTCTGGAAGAGGCCAAAGAGTTAGTCCAAAAGTGCAAGGGGTGCCAGATTTTTCGTTCCAAGCCACTTCAGCCGGCTTCCGCACTCAAGACTATCCCCATCGCCTGGCCCTTTACAGTCTGGGGCCTGGACATGGTGGGACCATTCAAGACGGCACGAGGTGGCTTGACTCACCTACTTGTCGCAGTGGACAAGTTCACCAAGTGGGTGGAGGTGAAACCCATCAAGAAATTGAATGGTCCGACTGCAGTGACCTTCATCGCTGACATCACAACTCGGTATGGCATCCCACACAGCATCATCACCGACAATGGCATGATTTTTGCCAAAGGCGCCTTGGCCCGTTTCTGCGCGACACAGGGCATCCGACTGGACTTAGCGTCCGTTGCCCATCCGCAGTCAAACGGCCAGGTGGAGCGAGCAAACGGCCTCATCTTATCCGGCATCAAGCCTTGACTCGTCGTACCGCTGGAGCGATCTGCCGGCTGTTGGCTTGAGGAGCTGCCAGCCGTCCTCTGGAGTCTGCGCATGACTCCAAACAAGTCAACCGGCTTCACACCATTCTTCCTCGTCTATGGCGTCGAAGCCGTCATCCCAATGGACATAGAGTTCGACTCCCCGCGAGTCACCATGTACACCGAGGAAGAAGCAGAAGAAGCACGTCAAGACGGCGTCGATCTGCTGGAAGAGGGCCAGCTGTTGGCACTCAGCCGGTCCAGCATCTACCAGCAGAGTCTGCGTCGATACTACAACAGGAAGGTCAGGCCAAGATCTTTTCAAGAAGGCGACCTTGTGCTCCGGCTGATCCAGCGAACAGCCGGCCAGCACAAGCTGTCAGCACCTTGGGAAGGCCCCTTCATCATCAGCAAGGTGCTAGGGAACGACGCCTACTATTTGATCGACGCCCAGAAGCCCCGAGCGCGCAAGAGGGACGATTCTGGCAAAGAGACAGAGCGCTCGTGGAATGCAAATCTTCTTCGAAGATTTTACAGTTGATGCAGTATGTATCACACTACCCCTTTGTATTAAAGTACTAAGACTTTGGGCCCCCCGAGACAAGCTCGGGGACTGCCCTTTTTGTTATCTATACGATAAGAATTATTCCTCCGAGTACATTACTTTCATTACACGCCACTTGGCACCGGGCCTGACTAGTCGGCCCGGGGACTCGCCGCCTTGCGCTATGAGAAGCTTCCCGCAGTCAGACAAGTAGTGTGCGGTGCCCAATCCACCTCCTGGCAAAGCCGCAGCTCGCAGAGCGACTGTGAGGCAGGCAGGAGTGAGGAAGAACGGGCACCCACACGAAAAATGGCTAAGGACCTAAAGCACGAACATAGCATAAGACGGCCTCCAGCATTTCTGAAGCAGAAGGCCGACTCATGAGTAGCCGGCTCGCCGTCTTTATTAGCCTCTATTAAGGACGGCCGACTCTTGGGTAGTCGGCATGTCGCTTTCTATCCGACTTGCTAAAGAAACTCTAAACGGCCAAGTCCTTGCCTTCCCGAAGTAGCCAAGCACTTGACCCAGCGACAGTCCGCAGAGCGGCTGCTCGACTGACAAGGCAGCGACTAAAGGAAGGCGGCAAAGGGAAAAAGCCTAAAGAGCAATAAGCAAGGAAAGACGGAAAGCAGATTGATATTTACATAGGCCCTTGGCCGAATCTTCGAATAGAAGTTCAAGATACACCCCACGGGTGGAATTGTTCAAATCTAACAAAGTTCTCAAAAGATTACTTAAGACAGACAACCAGAGGCGGAAAAGGCAGCCTAGGAGACGGCATCTGGGGTCAAAGGATCAGAGGTGACAGCGGCGTCAGGCGCCGGGGCAGTCGGCTGGGCGATCTCGGTTTGACCGCCTCCGGCGGTAGTCGTTTTTTCCCGACGCGGCTCGTTGCTGGAGGCGCGGTCGAGCTGAGGCTGGCCGCCAGCTCCGTCTTCTGGCACATCCGCCTCGCCTTCGGCCTCCACCTCGTCCTCCTCCTCGGTGCTGGAGTCGATCACCTCCGCCGAGTCCTCTCCATACTCCGGCTTCATCCCGAACCACTCTGGCGGCACTTCCTCGCCGCCTTCAGCCCGCTCGGGGACGAAGACACTGGTGTCCGTGTACTCGGCGATGGCCGCCGCACGCTCGATAAGGGCGCCCTCCATGGCCTCCAGCTCGGCCTGGGCTTCTGATCGGAATGTGGCCAGATGGTCTAGGTCCAGCCCTGGGTACCACGCCTTGACGAACTCCAAGGCCCGGCGCGCTCCGGCCCGGGCCGAGGAGCCCTTCCAGGCTTCAAGACGGCCGGCAGCGACCTCCAGCCAGTCAGCAGTTCGGCTGGTGGTGCACAGAGCCGGCATGCCTGGCCATAGGGCGGCAACCGCCTGGGCGCCGGCACGCTGAAGCCGGCGGACCAGCCGGCAAGCCGGACAAATACGGGCTTCAATGCTGAGAAGCTGCTCATTGACGGTTCGGGGGGCATTAGCGGCGATCTCCTCGCCGTTCGCCCTTTGCGCTTCACGAGCAACCTCGATGACCAGAGGGACTGCCTACGAGTGACCAGGGAAGAAGTCTGCCAAGACAAAAAAGAAGAAAGTCGAAAAATTAGAAGTCGGCCTGACACATAGTCGGAAGCGCGAAGAAGCGAAAGAAACTTACCATCAACGATATCCTCGATCTCATGGAAGCCGGAGGTCAGCATCGCCTCCCTGTCGGTCCAGGAGGAGCGCTCGCTCTCGAACTCGGCCAGGAGGGCGGTCTCCCTCTTCTCGGCCTCGTCCTGCGCCTTCTTAAGCAGCTCTTTCTGCTCGGTCAGGTGTGCCGCCAGCAGGTCGCGCTCCGTGGCAAGCTTGTCACACTCCTCCTCCTTGGCACGACGGGCGGTATTGGCCTCCCCCAGCTGCTCCTGAAGAGCGGTGTTGGCTCCTGAAGAGCGAAAAAAGAGACAATGGGTCATCAGCAAAGAAGATCGCCGGGGAGATCCGACCCGACTGCTCAGCAGTCGGCCCGAATCTCGGGGACTACAGCCCGCGGGTGCGCCAGCGCGCCCCCGCGAAGAAGAAGAACTCAGTCCAGCTTTCCGACAAGTTGGCAGCCCGCTTTCTCAACTCCTCAACATTGCGGTTGAAGGCAGTGGCACGGAGGTTGTGATACTCCTGCAGATAAGTCATTGAAGACAAAGTTAGTGTATGGAACTCGCCAGAGGGAGTTCCGAACCGCCTGCTCAGCAGCCGGCCCGGAACTCGGGGACTACACCCAGTGGGTGCGCTGGCGCACACACAGAGAAAAACAAGAATCAAGAAGGAGAAGAAACTTACTCGGATGGCCATTCGCGCGGCCAGGTGTGCTCTGGTGCAGGCTTGAAGGGCGTCGCCTTCGGCCCGCAACTTCGCCTGGACTTTCAGGAGCAATTGATTTAGCGGCCCAGTGCCGCCTCCGCGCACCCATCCGGTGGGCGTGGCGCTTGTGGCCTCGGCGTCTAGAGTTGCCGAGCTGGCAGCGCCGATCTCCCGAGGTCGCGGCGCCGAGGTCGGCCTCTCAAGACGGCGACGAACCGGCGAGGCGACTTGGAGAAGCAGCCGCGCTTCGGCCTCGTCCATGGCCGGCGGCTCCGACGGATCCACCGGCTGTTTGCTGTGCGGTCTCCCAGACGGCGGTGGAGGCGGCAGCGGCGGCACGAGAGCGTCCGACATGGAGGCCTCGCCGCTCTCCTTCTCTGCGACGGGGTTCTCGGTGTCGGCTCCCCCGGTCTCCCCCATGAACTCCGGAGGCGGCGGTGCAGACGATAGTGGGGGGACGAGCATCGCCGATCGGCGACGCGCGGCCTCCTCCGGCATCATCCAGCTTTTTCTGGGCGGAGGCGGCCGCCCTGTCGGCCTCGGCCTTCTCCAAACGGTCGGCCTTCTCCTCCTCGCGCTTCTCCCGCGCATTCCGCTCCGTCGCCTCCCGGAGGTCGGCGGTAGGGTCGGGCCGCCGAGTATTGGCGGACGTCTCTGCCGACCCCATGATGGAGGGGACGGCAACTCTCTCAAGGGAAAGAGGGGCCCTGAAGAAGAATGGAGGGAGTATATAAACGAAGACTCGGACAAGATTCAACAAAGAAAATAAAAGAGCGTGAAGACTTACGTGGATACTAGCGGCGGCCTTCTCACTTCCCTTTGGAAGCGGTTGGCCTTCGTGGCCGCCTCCTCTCGTCTGGTCGCGGCGGCCGCCCCCTTAAACTTCTTCAATTTGCCGCCGGGCGCACTCGGCCCGGCGTGATGCCTCTTCGCGCCGCCTTGGCCAGCAGAGGAGCCGGCGCCCGACGGGCCGATCCTCAGCTGGTGGCGCGGAGCGACTTCGCCTTCGGCGTCGTCATCAGGCCAGTCGGCGAAGGTGGCCGAGGGCCTGAAGTCGCCTTCTGCTCCTCCTCCCCCGCCTTCGGCATCGGCTTCCATCACCGCCGCCCCCAAGTCGGGGTCATCGACATCGCTCTCCGCGCGGTTGGGAACATACTCGCGGGGCTGTCTCGTCGCGCCGGCGGCAGGCTGCATAAGAGGATTCTAGTTCAGAAGAAACCAACGAGAGTCAGAAGCTGGAGTCGGCTGCGAAAAAAGACAAAACAATAGAGAGACGCGACTTACCACCGGTGGAGGGTTGTCGCGCGAGTACGGCTCCTTGCCGAACTGCCAGTCCTCCTCGTACTCGCAGTGCGTGATGTAATTCACCATATTTGCCACCTCCTTGCGGGGCATCTCCTTGGTGCTTATCCGACTTGGGTCTCGGAGGCCGCTCATCTGACAGATCAGGTGAGGCCGGCCTTGGAGCGGGAGAACTCGGCGCGCCACGAAGGCGGCCAGCAACTCGGCCCCAACGAGTCCCTCCGACTGCGTCAAGACTCGGAGTCGTGCTACAACGGCGGCTCCGGCGGGAGTCAGCGTCTTGACTCGGTGGGACCAGCTGGGAAGCCGCCCAGTCAGGGGAGCGGCGTTGTAAGGCGGCAAGTTGACCCAGTCGCTGTCGGAGGCGAGGTTCTTCACGTAGAAGTACGAGCGCTGCCACATCTTCACCGACTTGATCAGCATGATGGGAGGAAAGGGGTTGTCGGTCGTAGAGCGCCGCATCACGATGAAGGCCCCGCACTGGGCCGGCACGCCGACGATGTGCGTGCCGAGCTTAGAAGAGAAGAATTCTCCCCACAGCTCGATGGTGGGGAGAACGCCGAGGAAACCTTCGCACAGAGTGGCGAAGGCGGAGAGCAGCACTACCTTGTTCGGTGTGAGGTGGGGTGGCTGAAGGCTGTGGAATTCCAAGAATGAGCAGAAGAAACCGCTCGCCGGCAGCCCCAGGCCGCACATGAGGTGCGAGCGGAATTTGACCCGCTCGCCCGCTTCCGGCGCCGGCCAGATTTCCCCCTCCGGCGCGGCGCGGGCGCGTACGAGGTCCGCGCTGGGGAGGCGGCGTGTTCGGCGGAGGAACTCGATGTGTTCTTCTTCTACCTCCGAACCGTCCCATACGCCGGAGTGCACGGCGGGGGCCGCGGCGGAGGAAGAGCTCATCGTCGCGGTATGGTGCGCTCTAGCTCAACGGCGGAGGCGAGAGAGAGATAAGGCAAGATTAGGCGGGGGAACGGGGAAGAAGGGCGCGTGAGCTGTGCCGCTCCACTCCCCCCCGCCTACTTATAGCCCTGCGGGCTGAGAAGGCGAGGGGGCGGGCGTGGGATTAACTACGCACGATGCCCCACGCCGCCCCACGATTTACCCACGAAATTACTGCGCGCAGTAACAACGTAGGAAAACCAACCGTCCTCGGCCGCAATGAATCCGTTCGTATGCCGAGGCGCGGTAGTGGCGGGCCCCGCCTGACGGCCCGTCCCGTCCCGCCCGTGGGCAGGCAGACTGTTCTCCCCACGTGGCGCCACGCGATAGGGCCGCCCTGATGGCTGCGGGGAACCGTATCAGGCACGCCGCCTGGCTTCCCGCCGCGACTTTCGAACTAAGGCTCTTCACTGAAGCTCCGACTTTCGACAGTCGGCACAAGGGAAGACGGCAACCGAGCCCCAGAGTCTGCACTTTTAAAGATTGAAGCTGTTGAAGCCCCACAATGCAGCGACCGCAGGGCTTCGCCAGCTTCGGGGACTACTGTCGAAGTAATGGGCCACGGGTAGGCTAACCCGAGCCCCAGGACATTTCAAGACATCGGGGCAGGCCGCGCCCCTCAGGCCGAGTCCTAGGAGTGACTCCAAAATATGCCGAGTCCCAGACGGTGACTCCCAGATAAGCCGACTCCAAGCTGGCGATTTCGAGAGAGGACGACTATGGAGAGTCGGCCCAAGACTCCTCCCTTATCCCGAAGTACGACGCGGGGTACGGTCACGGCATGGCCGTTTCCCCCCTGCTTACGAAGGGCCGGCATGGCTACAGTGAGCCGTATCGCTGGAAGATCTCCGGCGAGATGCGGCACTATTGCCATGCCTGCCCTGATCTCAGCCACAGTACGCAGTACACTGTGCCCACGACGCCGGCTTGTACGACCCGAAGGCGGCGGGGCCGCTTGTCAGTGGGTGGGCCGAAGGCGGCCTGGGCAACCCGAAGACGGACCTGTGGGAGTCGGCCGACTCCTCCCGGGCCCCACGAGCCATTAATCAGATAAGATGGGGAATGGCGACAGTGATCTCCTGATAGACGGCGGCACTGTTGCCACGACCCGATGACCGAGCCTGCGTTATCAGGAGCGCCGGTACAGTATCAAGCCTGTCCGCGGGACCCGCCAGTCGGCGGGCCCCAGAAGCCGGCGGGAAGGACGGCGGCCTGAGAGACAGACGGCTGGGACCCGCGCCCAGCCGGATTACTATTTTACCCCCGAGGGGTAGGCCTATATAAACCCCCCGGGGCACCCATGCAAAGGGTTCGAACCTAGAGAGAGATAGACCAGATAGCCCAGGGAGGAGAGAGCTAACCTTGCCCTCTCCTACCTCCCGAAACAGCTCCAGGAGCACCATTGTAGTCACTTTGCTTTAGTGATCACGCGCAGACCCCGCAGAGCAGCAGTAGGGGTGTTATCTCCTAGGAGAGCCCTGAAGCTGGGTAAGTTCCGCCGGCGTGCATGTCTTCGCCTCATCCCGCTTCCAGGCACCGGCGACGTTCTACTCGCTCCCACCATGATAAGCCATCCTTTGGCATATGTCGTATCCAACCCCCCGACACCTTTGTAGCTACCACTAACTTTCTCTCGTGCATGCACACACCCTCCTCCCCCTCCCCCTCCCTCGGCATCCTATCCACCGGGCACATTCATTTTTTTCTTTAGGTCGTTCTCCCAGAGTCTCCACAACTCCTTTCCAACACACACCGATCGATAAACCTCTCCAGCGATGCCTACCTACAACATACACACGCACCTTCAATCTCCTCCTTTATTTGTCCTTGCCTCGTGTCTCTCATACGGTCACACACCACACGTGTAAACTCTCGCCCCTCTTTTCATCGATCTTACAACCGCACACTCCCCCTATCTAGCTAGTAGCTGGGCCTCTCACACCACCTCCTAGCTCCATTCTCTCTGTCTATCCGTCTTGCTGGGCCTTATTTGCCTCTAACAAATGGACGTACACCGACCGATCTCTCACTATACATATAGATAGCTAGGTCCTTATAACTCGTTTTTACCCATGCGTCGATCGATCTACCTCATTAGTTATGTCTCTCCCTTCCTCGGACAAACAACAATTGATCTACCGATCTAGTTAGGTTTTTCTTACCAAACACATGGTTACCCTTCATCATCCATGGATGCGTCCCGACAGATCTATCACACACAGGCACACACAGAAATACATCCCCACTCTTATTGATAACATTGTAGTTCCACCCTCAGTTTGTCTAGTAGGCCTCTCCCACCATCTTCGAGAAGCAACTCCATCACCCATCTAACACTCTACCCCTCTCCCTCCCTCTCCCTCCCTCTCCCTCCCTCTCCCTCCCTCTCTCTCTATCCTCTATCTCTCTCTATCCCATCATATTTCCCGTCCTTCAGTTATGTATGGATGTCGACCGATCTCCCTCAAGACATAGCTGGGTCTCTCCTTCTAAACACATATACGAGTTGTTCTACCTCTAAAGTTAGGCCTC